>NC_084540.1:3162500-3462500 GCF_024500275.1 Phycodurus eques | reverse complement strand
CACGCCCGCGACCCTAGTGGACATAAGCGGCATGGAAAATGGATGGATGGATGTTTTTATAAAGTACAACAGATAAATATAGATACAAGTGTTTTGAGTTAAGTGTGTGTTCACAGAATGAATAAAAGTTGTATCTCAAGGCACCACTGTTTATACACCAGAGTGTAAATGTTATTTTCCTCTTGAGGGATGAGGATAAATGCAGAATATATACAATACCTTAAAAATGAATGAAAAATGGAAAGCTATGCCTTTTCTCAATGTCTTTGGATTGAACCCACTCACTCATTTTACGTCGTGTACATTGGAAATGTTCCCTCCAGGCCCACTGCCACTCCTGCCGCCACGGGTTCCGCGAGCACCCAGACGGCAGGCCAGCGCCGCCGCCTTTACAGCGCCGTGCCGGGCCGCGTCTTCGTGGCCACGCGAGCGCACTCGGCCCAGGGCGAGCGGGAAATCAGCTTCAGCAAAGGCGACCGGGTCAAAGGTGAGCACGCTCGGCGGTCTCTTCGCGACACCCATACTGTGGTTCCGCCCGTCAACATCAATTCAACCAGTGGCTCCGTGTTGCCGTGGAAATATGAAGCGAACGCTCAAATTATTTCTCACCGCGCAGATGCTGTTGAACATTTCATTTCAGCGAGCGCCGGGATTTAAATTTGAATTTTCAAGGTGGCATTTAACAAACTGAATTACATTAACACAATTGTAATTGTAATTACATTGTAATTACATTTTTTTTATAATCAACGCTATTTTCCATTAAATTGAATTTTGCAGTCCTTTTTTATTCAAATTTTATTTTACCTCATTTTAAAATTCAATTTTATTACATTCTATTAGATTTTTTTTTCACAGAAATAAATCAGTTTTATCTTTTTTTAATTGTATTGTTATTATTGTATATCATTCGTTCCATATAATTTCATTTTGTATTTTCATATTTTTAATTTTTATTCTAATCTTATCTCAATTTTCAATTAAATTAAATGATACTTGATTCTCTATATTTTGTCGAAGTATTACAGTACAGTATTTCAGTGTATTCTGTTTCATTTGGTTTATTGTGATTTCATTGTATTGTTCGATATTTTTCAATTCAATATATTTTTCATCGTGATAGTATTTTCGTTTTATTCTATTGTCATTTTATTGCCCATCTTATTAAATGTTTTATTTTTCTTTATTTGATCTTCATTTTAGAGACTGGACTCTCTTTCTCTCTATTTTATTGTCAGTTTATTCTCTGTATTTCATCCAATTTCGTATCGTTTGAATGTGACTCCATTTTATTGATGGAAGTCGATCTTTTATGGCAGAGATTTATCAAAAGTGATGCAGTAAGGTAACGCAAAATGTTAAAGGCATGTGCTGTATGTCTGTTCTGTGTGGATGTGTTATGTTTTTTTTTCTCCGGGTGTTACTGACACGATGCTTTTTTTTTTTTTTTTTGTCTCGTCCGTAGTGTTGAGCGTGGGTGAAGGCGGCTACTGGGAGGGAACGGTCCGCGGTCGCACCGGATGGTTCCCCTCTGACTGCGTGGAGGAAGTGATGCTTCGAAGTCAAGAAACCCGATCAGGTCAGTTTTATCTTTATTTTTATTTTTTTTATTGTTTCTATTGAATGGAATTCAACATTCAATCATTTATTTGACTATGATTTACTATGAAGCCCGATCAGATCAGTTTTGTTTTTAGTTTTTCAATGAAATCAAATCTAATTCGTATGGCACGGTGGACGGCTGGTTAGCCCATCCGCCCCACAGTTCTGAGGACCCGGGTTCAAATCCCTGCCTCGCCTGTGTGGGGTTTGCATGTTCCCCCCTTCCTGCGTGGGCTTTCTCAGAGAACTACGGTTTCCTCCCACGTCCCCAAAACATGCATGCAAGGTTAATTGAAGACTCTAAATTGCCCGTAGGTGTAACTGTGAGTGGGAATGATTGTTTGTTCATATGTGCCCTGCGATTGGCTGGCGACCAGTTCAGGGTGTACCCCGCCTCTCGCCCGAAGATAGCTGGGATAGGTTCCAGCACGCTCGCGACCCTAGTGCGGAGAAGCGGTACGATGAATGAATGAATGAATAAGAGACGAATTCATGAATAAAATCAAATTGAAAAAATGTTTAATTGGATTATTTTTCTATCATTTCAATTTCAAAGTCAAGAAGCCCCCTCGGGCTGTTTTTATTTGTATTTTTATTTGTATTATTTCAATGAAATAAAAAATCAAAAATCTGTTTCGTTATTAACATATACAAGTCCAATTAGTTGGATTTTATTTTAAAATGTTACTATTCAATCAAATTAAACATTTTCTATTCTATTTCATTATTTGTCTGTCCCCTCTTTGAGCTGTCACCTTATCGTGGTGGAGGGGTTTGTGTCCCAATGATCCTGGGAGCTAAGTTGACCCATCAGAACCCGAGCGGTGTTCTGTTTTTGGACTTCAGTGCTCATCGCGGATTGTCCATAACGAACACCATGTTCAAACATAAGGGTCTCCACGTGCACTTGGCACCAGGACACCCTAGGTCGCTCGTTCGATGATCGACTTCGTGGTTGTGTCATCGGACTTGCAGCGGCTTGTCTTGGACACTCGGGTGAAGAGAGGAGCGGAGCTGTCAACCGATCACCACCTGGTGGTGAGTTGGCTCCGATGGTGGGAGAAGATGCCGGTCCAACCAAACATATTGTGAGGGTCTACTGAGAACGTCTGGCAGAATCCCGTCAGAAAGAGTTTCATCTCCCACCTCTGACAGAACTTTGCTCATGTTCCGGGAGAGGCGGGGGACATCGAGTCCGAGTGGACCATGTTCCGCGCCTGCATTGCTGAGGCGGCCGACCGGACCTGTGGCCGTAAGGTGGTCAGTGCCTGTCGTGGCGGCAATCCCTGAACCCGTTGGTGGACACCAACGGGCCTGTGGGACTCCTGAGGCGGCTGATGGGTACCGGCTGGCCAAGCGGAATGCAGCTTTGGTGGTCGCTGAAGCAAAACAGCATGGGAGGAGTTTGGTGAGGCCATGGAGAAAGACTTCCGGACGGCTTCGAGAACATTCTGGTCCACCATCCGGCGACTCAGGAGGGGAAAGCAGTGCACCACCAACAATGTGTATAGTGGGGATGGGGCGCTGCTGACGTCGACGCGGGACGTCGTAGGTCGGTGGGGAGAGTACTTCAAAGACCTCCTCAACTCCACCGACACACCTTCCCATGAGGAAGCAGAGTCTGGGTTCTCTGAGGCGGGCTCTCCTATCTCTGGGCTCGAGGTCACCAAGGTGGTTAAAAAGCTCCTCGGTGGCATGACCCCGGGGGTGGATGAGATTCACCCAGGAGTTCCTAAAGGCTCTGTATGTTATGGTGCTGTCCTGGTTGGCACGCCTCTGCAACATCGCATGGACATCGGGGACAGTGCCTCTGGATTGGCAGACTGAGGTAGTGGTTCCCCTTTTTAAGAAGGGGGACCGGAGGGTGTGTTCCAACTACAGGGGGATCACACTCCTCAGCCTCCCTGGTAAGGTCTATTCAGGGGTGCTAGAGAGGAGGCTCCGTCTGGAAGTCGAATCTCAGATTCAGGAGGAGCAGTGTGGTTTCCGTCCTGGCCGTGGAACAGTGGACCAACTCTACACCCTCGGCAAGGTCCTCGAGGGTGCGTGGGAGTTCGCCCAATCAGTCTACATGTGTTTTGTGCACTTGGAGAAGGTGTTCAACCGTGTCCCTCGGGGAGTCCTGTGGGGGGTGCTTCGGGAGTATGGGGTACCGAACCCCCTGATACTGTTCGGTCCCTGTACGACCGGTGTCAGAGTTTGGTCCGCATTGCCGGCAGTAAGTCGGACTCGTTTTCGGTGAGGGGTGGACTCTGCTAAGGCTGCCCTTTGTCACCGATTCTGTTCATAACTTATGGACAGAATTGAAGAGGGGGTCCGGTTTGGTGACCTCAGTAATGCATCTCTGCTTTTTGCAGATGATGTCGTTCTGTTCGCTTCATCAAACCGTGACCTCCAACTCTCACTGGAGCGGTTCGCAGCCGAGTGTGAACCGGCAGAGATGAGAATCAGCACCTTCAAATCTGAGACCATGGTCCTCAGTCGGAAAAGGGTGGCGTGCCCTTGCCAGGGCGGGGACGAGATGCTGCCCCAAGTGGAGGAGTTCAAGTATCTTGAGGTCTTGTTCACGAGTGAGGGAAGAATGGAACGGGACATCGACAGGCGGAACGGTGCAGCGTCTGCAGCGATGCGGACTTTGTACGAATCCGTTGTGGTAAAGAAGGAGCTAAGCCGAAAGGCGAAGCTCTCGATTTACCGGTCGATCTACGTTCCTACCCTCACCTATGGTCACGAGCTGTGGGTCGTGACCCAAAGAACGAGATCCCGGATACAAGCGGCCGAAATGAGTTTCCTCCGCAGGTTATCCGGGCTCTCCCTGAGAGAGAGTGAGAACCTCGGTTATCCGGGAGGATCTCAGAGTAGAGTCGCTGCCCCCCCCCACATCGAGAGGAGCCAGATGAGGTGGCTGGGGCATCTGAATCAGATGCTTCCCGGACGCCTCCCCGGTGAGGTGTGCCGGGCACGTCCCACCGGGAGGAGACCCCGGGCACGACCCAGGACACGCTGGAGAGACTACGTCTCTCGGTTGGTCTGGGAACGCCACCGGCTGTGGCCCCCACGACCCGACCTCGGATGAGCGGTAGAAAACGGATGGATGGATGGATGGATGGATGGATATTTATCTGCAATTTCAATTTCCAAGTCAAGTAGCCCAGTCAAGTCATTTTGATTTAGATTTTATTTGGATTATTACTTATAAATTATATTTTGATTTTTATTCTATTTTATCATTTGATCATTTTCTGTAATTGTATTTACCATTTGTTTTTTACTTTTATTGCATTTTTTAAAAATTATTTTCCATTTTTGTATTGTATTGTTGGATGTTTTTTATATTACATAAAATGAATCTATTGAATTGTATCTTACTGTATTTTTATTTTATTTTAATTATATTACATATTTTATGAAATACCTATTCATAAACGTAATGCAAATGTAAGACATTTATTTGATTCTCTCTTATTTCATTGTAATTGTATTTCATTTGTTATATTTCACGTGCTGTTTTATTTGTTTTTATTCAATTTTATTGTATTTGATTTTTTTTTCAATAAAATGAATTCAATCAATTTGGTTTGAATTTAGTTTAATTTTATTACATACATATTTATATGACAGTAATTTATTTGGCACCTCTTTATTTACTATTATGTCTTTTTTCCATTTTTGTCTTCAGTAATTTCTATTGTATTACTCATTTGATTGTATTTTATTTCAGTTATTTTAATTCTGGCTTATTTCTGTTTTCTTCGTGATCTAATTCACTGTTTCCCCCTCTTTATTTTATGGCACTATTGTATGAGATAGTATTGTGTTATATACTGTACGTATTATTGGCATTAATGTCAATTAATTCTGATTATAATTCCAGAGAGCCGTGGGGAGCGTGCCAAGCGTTTGTTCCGTCACTACACGGTCGGCTCCTACGACAGCTTCGACGCTCCCAGGTAAGAAAAAGACTGCCTGGCGCCACCTACAGTTACACTGGAGTGCTTCGTCACGGTCGTCGTTGCGAGCGTGCGTTCACGTGTTTGGACACGCAGCACATGCCGAGTCACGCCGCTTAAGTTGTTGTCGTGACTGCGACTGTTGGGGTGCGGGACACCGTGATGACCCTTCCCTGGAGGAGGTACCAGCTGTTTGAGGGTTGTGGGGGGGGGGGGGGGGGCAGCATGGCGATGGGGACGAGCGCCATACCAGCTGTTCATTTCACTTCAGCTCGACTCGTACGTCTGCACACTCATTTCTAAGGAGAACACATCGATTGCTGCTCAGTTGTTCCCTCAAATGATCAATTCGGCGCTAACTGATGCTAAGCTACTGCTAGCATGTTAGCATAAAACAAAAAACAAAATCATTTAAACGAGTATGTGACTAGAGGGCAAGATGTAAAAGTTTTTGAATCCTATTATTAACATATGAGTGGTAAAATATGCGTACCTTATGCAAATGTACTTACTATTTCGATTATACGCGTTACATTTTGGAGAAAAGGCTCATTTAAATGAATGCAAAAGCTAGCACGTACAAACAATTTACTCACCAGCATGGGCGTCGAAGTGGGAGAAAAAAGGGGGACAATTCTCCCAGGGCCCTGAGCATTTGGGGGGCCCCTCGCTTATGGATCTGCCTTATCACAGTTGGCACCTGGGTTGCTATTTTGCTCGATGTCAGCATAGCAACTGCTAGCATATTAGCATCCTACCTCATCGCAGTTGGCAATTTAAATATATATATTTATATTTCTTTCTTTATTTTTTTATCCTTGGCATGTATTATTTACGCGATCTCCACCTCTTATTTGAATCTCTGACTGTTCTTCTTCTCCGGCTAAGTGTGTTTGTCTCTGGTGGCGTCATATTTTATTGATTTCAAAATGCTTTTCGTCACAGTGGATAATTCAAGCGGCGGCTTTTAGCCTGCCACGGTACACGGGTCAAATCCCCCGCAGACGCGCCTGTCATCCGTGACTGTCGCAACGTCCCTCTGTTGTTTTTTAATTTAGCCGAGAACCCCCCCCCCCCCCCCCATGCACTTTTTAATTGTCCGCTCCCCCCTGTGGTGTCTCCATCTGGAGGCCACACGGTGAAGGGCAACAAAGGGGACACTTTTTTTTTTTTTTTTTTTTTTTTTTTTTTTTTTAATTTCCCTATGCAAATGTTCCAGGAAGTCCACTTTGAACATGGACATCTTGACTCTGAACTGTTCTCCACAATAATTTACATTTCAAGTCTGTCATAAGTTAGCATTGCTAGCCCTGCCTTGCACCAGAAAGCAAGGTTATCCACGACAAAAGCAAGACAAAAAAATTCAAGGGAGTATTGTGTATTAGGGAGCACATTGGAAATAAAATATCAAAATGTATTGCATCAATAATTATGTATTTTGTTTTTAAGTGTAAAAAAAAAAATAGTACTAATACAGGAAGTAAGTATTTTTTCAGAAAAAAAGGGTGTAATATTACTCGACGAATACGAATACTATATATATTTTTTTATTATTATTGAGGAAAAGTCGTAATATTATGAGAATAAAGTCATATTTTTCCAACAAAAATTTTGTCGGGATTTATTCAGAAAAACTACAATATTAAGAGAATAAACTCATTTTGTCAAGAAGAAAGAAGTAACATTACAAAATAAACTTGGATTTTTTTTCAAGAATAAATCAGAATTTTTCCAGACAAAAAGTAGTGATCTTATAAAACAGTCGTATTCGAGAAAAATGCTTAACATTGCAAAAATAAACTCATATTTTAGTAGTTGTAGTTATTCTCTGAGAATGGTTAAAGTATTCTTTCCGATTTTTTGGGGGGGAGTAAAAATGTATTAATCTTAATAAAATAAAGTGTTTAAATGTTTTATAAGGGCATATCCGCCAGACCTCTCCCCCAAAAAGTATAATATTATGAGAAAAAAAATCCTATTTAAAAACCAAATATTATTATAATATAATTTAATATTATTATTATAATATATAGCATATTTTTCTGGAGTACACTGAGTAGAATACAGTGGTGCCTGAGATACAAGTGACCCGACTTCGGAGGTTTTCGAGATTTCTTTTCTTTCTTTGACTTGCAAGCGGAGCCTTGAGATACGAGCACCGCACGGCGGCGGTGACTCGACGCTTCACAACTAGCAGCACTTTGGCCCAAGTACTTACTGGAGCTGACTGAGACCATCTCCATATACTTTATATTCATTCACATGTCTGTAGTCGGCGGCACAAAACAAATTTGACACTAAAACGTCAAACTTCCATCGTTATTATCTGATGTTGCTGAATCAGTACTGTACCTTGACAGCATAGATACGTTCATGTTTCACGGTTGCCCTGTGTGCTGTAAATTAGGCAATTTGTGGCGCATTCTTGTCGACAGTTCCCCGAGGAGTTCTACCGAAGCTCCCGCCCCCAACCAAATGTCGTAAAGTGGTCTGAGCGCCGATGGGCTTCTCCAAGTGTCCTCATCTGACCTGCCGTTGCCCCTCCAATGATCTCATGCGGAGGAGATGAACAGACTGCACGTGTTTTGCTTCTCATCTCCAAATACGGCAAAGATAATCGGCGCATATGCTCGCCTACCAGCGCTGACTGGCTGCTTATCTGGAGAAAAATCACCACAGTAACTCGTGTTGTTTTTCAAAAGGTGAACTAAATGCTGCATTCGATAAAACTGGGAATTTGCAGGCCCCGACGAGGAAATGAGAACCCTTCTTCAATCCGTTAACATCCACTCATACCAAACAGCCGTCGGCCATTACGGCTGTGCTTGGTCGAGCTTCAAGATGATCTGGACGGAAAGCTGTACTGCAAAAAGGCGAAATCTTACCGAGGATATTTGTCTTCTCTCTATCCGAACTAAACTGATTGCACTGAGAATAAGACTCATCCCCTAAAAAGTAACTTGTTTTTGGACAAGTCTCACTTGTTTCAAGCTAACATTTACTTGAAATAAGTAGAAAAATAAATTGTTTATGGAGTCATTTTGTTGTTATTACAATGACAATTGATGTATTATCATTATTATATTACAGTCGGCGACCTCCTGTGAAAGTGATAATCTTACAAGCTTGAAATTCAATTTAAAACATTAAAATAGTTTTGTTTTTTTAGGAAAAATGTATTTTAGAGAGAGAAAATGTTTATAATATTTTTGTATTGACACAAAGGCATAATATTATGAAAAAAAATCCAGAAAAAAGGCATATTAAAAAAGATTCTCCATTTCAGTCTGATTAAAAATAGGTTCATATTTTTTTCCAGAAAAAAAGTTTGATTTTTCAAGAGGAAAGAATAGTATTCTTTTGAAAATAGTCTTTTTAAAAAATTTGAAAAAATACATTTTTAGGGGTTGAAAAGGTTATACCATACAAGAAAAAGTCAAATTTAAGAAACAAAAATAATGCATTTTTTTAAGCAAAAATTGTATTTATATCGTATATAAACCACATGTACATAGTCGTATAGGAACAGGTAGTAATATTTTGTAAATAGTCTTTCAAAAACAATTATTGGAAAATAAGGTTTATTTTTTGGGGAAAGGGCATACTATTATTCCAAGAATATAGAATTAAAAAGAACTGAAAAGTCTTATTTTTCTTACAAGGACAAAAAGTAGTATTTTGTGGACAGAATGTAGTGGACAGGAATAGTCTTTTATTTAGAAAAAGGAGTAATATTACAAAAATAAAGTATCGTTTCAAGGAAAAGGGAATAAAATTTCCATTTTATTTTACGTTTTAGAAAAAAGCAGCGAGAGCAAATAGTGGGAATCGTTTGAAAAAAGCATTAAAACATGTTGAAAAAGGTTTCATTTTTTGAGGGGAAAAGTTATACTATTACTAGAATAATTTAAAATTAAAAACTGAACTTGTTCTCTTTTTGTATAAAGTAGTATTCAGCTAGAAAAAGGTTGAATGGTCTTATTTTAAAGGCATAATATTATGAAAATAGTCATATTTATTCAAGAAAATAAAAAATAATAATGGATGGATGGATGGATGCTTAGTACTTCTAATTAAGTATTGTAAGTAATACAATTACACTAATATATTTTTGTTTGTTTGTTTTTTAATACCCAAAAATGATATTTTATTGTCCCCGATGGCAGTTCGATATTACTTAGTCTAATAGTCATTATTTGCCTTGAGGATGTTGATGGAAAATGCCAGGCAAGAGAGCTCGAGGAAGACCAAAGAGAAGGTTGATGGATGTCGTGAGGGAAGACGTGAGGGCATTTGGTGTTCGAGAGGAGGATGCAGGAGAGGCTTCGAGCTCTTCAATGGCATTCTCTGTTTAACTTTACTGTCAAGCTAAACATCAAACTGCTAGCTTAATGCTAAGACACTATGCAACACTCCATACACAGCTTAACCCAACTGGCATTGATATTGCGGTTGTTACGGAATAACCCCTATAAGCAACTGATGTTTGAACACGAACAGCGCAGCAACACATGTCGACAGACAATATAACGATACACACGGGCATATAACAGCGGTGCCTTGAGATGCGAGTTTAATTTGTTCCGTGACCATGCTCTTATCGCAGAACAAATGTTCCCCATTAAAATAAATTGGACATCCAATAAATCTGTTGGTCCTAAAAAAAAAAAAAACTAATTTTTTTTTTTTAAACGTTTTTATAAAAAAAAAAGGTATATTGCAAAATATAGCCATAAAAATATTCACTGGTTTTATGACGTGTAATCAAGCCAAAAGTCTCACACGTCTACACACACTGGTTTCATTTCGTGCCTGTGCCTTTAAATACGCCTTCTCTCTCCCTCCCTCCCTGCCCACACTCGCTCAACCCCTGGCCCCTCACGTTCTCTGCTCCCGTGTGTCTCTCGTCAGCAACCGGATACGTGGCCAAAAGTTTGAAAAACTTTCACAGTGCGGCATTGTGTACAAACGCACGCTAACAACATTTGCACCTAACATGGCGTTCAGTTCTTCTTCAATGTTTCTGTGGCTGTGGGGTTTTCTATCATATGCGTGGAGGCTGTGGTTGTTCCAAATACACAACGTGTCCTTCTTTTTTGTTTTAGACTTAGTTCTCAAGTCAACTGCAACTGGTAGTGGCAATGTACAGCTTGAAGCCTCTTTTCGGAAGAATATTTGCTAATTGGATCAAGTATCACCGTATCTGCAAAAAAACAACTCCTATTTCTGCAACTTCATTGCAACTGCCCACATGTTACACCGTCAAATCTGTGCATTATATCTACAGCGGCAGAAATATGTATTTAACACGTCATCATTTTTCTCACTAAATGTATTTCCAAGGGTGCTATTGACATGAAATTTCCACCAGATGTTGGGAGCAACCCGTACATACAAACAAAGTCGAACAAATAACATCAGAAATTATGTTGTGTGTAAAAATGTGAAATGACACAGCGAAAAAGTATTCAACACATGACGAAAGGGGGGTGCAAAAAGGCATGGAAAGCCAAGACAACACCTAAAATCGATCTATAATCGAACAGCAATCCAGCCCCTTGTCAGTGCAAATAAATATCAGCTGGTTCAGTCCTAATCGATGGCCTACAAAAAGGTCTCATTGCACAAGTGTGAGTCGAGACACATCTCGTGATGGGTGGTAAGAGCAGAGAGCTGGCTCAAGACCATCACAAAGTAATTGTTGCAAAACATAACGATGGCATTGGTTACAGGCGCATAGCTACGCTTCTGAAGGTTCCAGTGAGCACGGTTGGGGCCGTAATACTTAAGTGGAAAGCCAATCATGCCACCAAAATTTGCCTCAATCAGGTGCTCCTCACGAGACTTCTGACAGAGGAGTGCAAAGAATAATCAGAAGAGTTGTCCTCGAGCCAAGGACCACCCGTGGAGAGCTTTAAAAAGACCTGGAATTAGCAGGTACTGTTGTCACAAGGGTAACAGTGAGTAATGTAATGTACTCTGCCGCCATGGCCTGCATGCACGCTCGTCACGCAGGACCCCATTGCTGGAAAAAAAAAAAGAAAGCATGTCAAAGCTCGTTTAAAGTTTGCTGAACAACATTTGGACAAGCCAGTTAAATACTGGGAGAATATAGTCTGGTCTGATGAGAGCAAAATTGAACTCTTTGGATGCCATAATGCACACCACGTTTGGAGGAGAAATGGCACTGCACATCACCCTCAAAACACCATACCGACAGTGAAGTTCGGAGGTGGGAACATGATGGTGTGGGGCTGCTTTTCAACAAATGGTACTGGTAAACTTCACATTACTGAATCTACCAAGACATTGTTGACAAGAAATATGCTGCCATCTACGAGGACGATGAAAATGAAACGAGGGTGGACATCTCAGCAGGATAATGATCCAAAACATACTGCCAAGGAAACTCGCAATTGGTTTCAAAGAAAAAAAAATAAAGCTGCTTGACTGGCCCAGCCAATCATCTGACTTGAATCCAATCACAAGTCTATGGAAATAACTGAAACTAATGGTCCATAAAAGAAGCCCACGGAACCTTCAAGGTATGAAGACTGCTTGTGTGGAGGAATGGGCCAAAATCACACCAGAGCAATGCATGCGACTAGTTTCTCCATACAGGAGGCGTCTTGAACCTGTCATTGGAAACAAAGGCTTTTTTTTTTTTTTTTTTTTTTTTTTTTTACAAAGTATTAAATAAATACCAGTTCGCGTGTTCAATATTGTTTCCCTGTCATTTCGCATTATTACACACAACTTAATTTCTGAGGTTGTTTGTTCTCCTTTAAATTAAAGCATTAAATCAAGATGCACAAACTAAGTTTTTACGTTCTATTTCATTCTTATTATTGACTGTTTTTATAAAGTTACAATAGCCTAGAGTTCTATTTTCATATTTAAAAAACATGTTAAAAGTTTTGTTTTTGTTTGGAGCAGATTAATGGCGTTTCTCTTGATTTGAATTATGAGTGTTTTGAGTTAACGAATCAAACTCCTAAGTCAAGGCACAGCTGTGTATGGTATTGTTACTGCAACATTGGGTATCGTTGGCCGACATCCATCTAAACTACCGCCGAAAACATTCTTTTTTTTTTTTTTTTTATTATTATTATTGTTATTTATACACTATATTGGGACACCAGGCCATTAAACAACCAGGCCATTTATCACACAACAGAAATTAAGACGATGGTTTGTTTAATTCGTGGGTTGTTGTGCTACCAACCCTGGCCGGCAGCACAAAGCCCCCGATATTGGATCCGTATCCCGATTTATCCCGAGTGCCGGATTTGTTCCAAATTAGCCTTCAAAGATTTCCGTCTCCATGCTGAGAGCGACAAAGCGACGCATGCAGACGGAGCTTTGATATCACTTCATAGTCTAATTGTCATACCGCAGAGTCCTTGACGCCTGGATGGAAACCGGCCAACCGCACGCACGCAGCCCCACATGTGGACATTTATGCGAGAGGAATGACAGCCATATTTGTTTTAGGAAAAATAATAATTTTGGGTTAAAAAAAAAAGGCCTAATGAAGTTTTACAGTAAAATAGTGGCATTTTATTATAATAAAAAAAGGTATATGACTGAATATTGAGTATTTTTCAAGGAAAGGTAATACTTTTTTTTTTCTTTTTTAGAACGAGTAATAATCTTCTGTAAATAGTGTTTAAAAAAAAGGGGGAAAAGGTTCATTTTGGGGGGGGGGGGGGGGAGTGATAATCTTACAAGCTTGAAATTGAATTTAAAACATTAAAATAGTTTTGTTTTTTTAGGAAAATGTATTTTAGAGAGAAAATGTTGCTATCTTTCAAGACTAGTATTTTATAATATTTTTTTATTGACACAAAGGCATAATATTATGAAAAAAAATCCAGAAAAAAGGCATATGAAAAAAGATTCCCCATTTCAGTCTGATTAAAAATAGGTTCATATTTTTTTCCAGAAAAAAAGTTTGATTTTTCAAGAGGAAAGAATAGTATTCTTTTGAAAATAGTCTTTTTAAAAAAATTTGAAAAAATACATTTTTAGGGGTTGAAAAGGTTATACCATACAAGAAAAAGTCAAATTTAAGAAACACAAATAATGCATTTTTTAAGCAAAAATTGTATTTATATCGTATATAAACCACATGTACATAGTCGTATAGGAACAGGTAGTAATATTTTGTAAATAGTCTTTCAAAAACAATTATTGGAAAATAAGGTTTATTTTTTGGGGAAAGGGCATACTATTATTCCAAGAATATAGAATTAAAAAGAACTGAAAAGTCTTATTTTTCTTACAAGGACAAAAAGTAGTATTTTGTGGACAGAATGTAGTGGACAGGAATAGTCTTTTATTTAGAAAAAGGAGTAATATTACAAAAATAAAGTATCGTTTCAAGGAAAAGGGAATAAAATTTCCATTTTATTTTACGTTTTAGAAAAAAGCAGCGAGAGCAAATAGTGGGAATCGTTTGAAAAAAGCATTAAAACATGTTGAAAAAGGTTTCATTTTTTGAGGGGAAAAGTTATACTATTACTAGAATAATTTAAAATTAAAAACTGAACTTGTTCTCTTTTTGTATAAAGTAGTATTCAGCTAGAAAAAGGTTGAATGGTCTTATTTTAAAGGCATAATATTATGAAAATAGTCATATTTATTCAAGAAAATAAAAAATAATAATGGATGGATGGATGGATGCTTAGTACTTCTAATTAAGTATTGTAAGTAATACAATTACACTAATATATATTTGTTTTTGTTTTTTTAATACCCAAAAATGATATTTTATTGTCCCCGATGGCAGTTCGATATTACTTAGTCTAATAGTCTAATTGTCATAGCGCAGTCCTTGACGCCTGCCTGGAAACTGGCCAACCACACGCACACACAAACACAAACACGTGCACGTACACACACATGCACATTCGTGCTGTGAGAGGCGCGCCAGCGAGCGCTGCGATTTTTCCTGCGAGAGATGAGAGGAATGGAAGCAGGGAGGGAAGAAGTAGTAATGGCTGGATGAAGGTGGTGTGGCGGTGCAGGATGGAGGGGGTGCGCGACTCCATGGATGACGACTCTGTAGTCGGCTCCTTGGACTGAGAGATTGGTGCGGATGATGATGATGTGAGTTGATACCTCTTCTTCCTGTCTGTCCCGTACATGTTTGTTTAGAGCTGCTGTGCACACAGGGCAACAAAATGGTTGTGCAATAGTAGCAATACGATACCAGCAGTAGCTGCAGCCACTGAGTGATAATGAACATATTGGTTGAAAACCATCTACGGGGGGGGGGGGGGATACAGAGATTTAAAATTTTGTGACAGTGACGATATCGATATTTGTATTCATAATGTACAGTATCGTAAGACTACAAAACAATACATGCAACTATTGATATTTAAACTACAACCCCAATTCCAATGAAGTCGGGACGTTATGTTAAACAAATAAAATCCGAATACAATGATTTGCAAATCATGTTCAACCTATATTTAATTGAATACACTACAAAGACAAGATATTTCATGTTCAAACTTGATTTTTTTTTCGCAAATAAGCAAAAAAGCTGGGACAGTTTCATGTTTACCACTGTGTTACATCACCTTTTCTTTTAAAAACATTCAATAAACGTTTGGTAACTGAGGACGCTAATTGTTGAAGCTTTGTAGATGAAATTCTTTCCCATTCTTGCTTGCTTGATGTACAGCTACAGCTGTTCAACAGTCCGGGGTCTCTGTTGTCGTATTTTACGCTTCATAATGTGCCACACATTTTCAATGGGAGAGAGTTCTGGACTGCAGGCAGGCAGGCCAGTCTAGTACCCGCACTCTTTTACTACGAAGCCACGCTGTTGTAACACGTGCAGAATGTGGTTTGGCATTGTCTTGCTGAGATAAGCAGGGGGCGTCCATGAAAAAGACGTTGCTTGGATGGCAGCATATGTTTCTCCAAAACCTGTATGTACCTTTCAGCATTAATGGTGCCTTCACAGATGTGTAAGTTACCTATGCCATTGGCACTAACACAGCCCCATACCATCGCAGATGCTGGCTTTTGAACTTTGCGTCCATAACAGTCCGGATGGTTCTTTTCCTCTGGCTCAGAGGACACGACGTTTCCAAAAACACCGCTTGCCGCTTACATGCAGTGATTTCTCCAGATTCTCGGAACCTTTTGATGATATTATGGACCGTAGATGATGAAATCCCTAAATTCCAATTGTACGTCGAGGAACATTGTCCTATTTTCTCACGCGCTTGTTCACAAAGAGGTGAACCTCGCCCCATCTTTGCTTGTGAATGACTGAGCGATTCAGGGAAGCTCCTTTTCGACCCAATCATGGCACCCACCTGCTCCCAATGAGCCCGTTCACCTGCGGGATGTTCCAAACACGGGTTTGATGAGCATCCCTCAACTTTCTCAGTCTTTTTTGCCACCTGTCCCAGCTTTTTTGGAACCTGTTGCAGCCATTAAATTCAAAGTGAATGATTGTTTGCTAAACACAATCAAGTTGATCAGTTTGAACAACGTGAAATATCCCATCTTTGTAGTGTATTCAATTAAATATAGGTTGAACATGATTTGCAAATCATTGTATTCTGTTTTTATTTATGTTTAACACAACGTCCCAACTTCATTGGAATTGGGGTTGTAATAAAACAATGTTTTTGCGATATTTTCCCGACGATACGACACTATCTTACACTTGCACATTAGCCGCAAATACTCGTCTATGGCACTGCTAGAGGAGCAAGGATGTAAACATTGTACATTACATTATATTACAGTGCACATTCCTTGAAAACTGGTTTTACCATCAGATATTTTGAAGAGTATTCTTCCACTGGATATTTTAGTTTTATTGAGACTAGATAAGAATCGTATCTATAATTGGATCAGAATCGCTAAGTTCTTGTGAATTCTCATCCCTAATCACGACAGAGAGTGATTTTGTTTTCCCTCTTCCTGTTTTTAGTAAAGTGTGTTTTCAGCAATCAGCCATATTATCGACATTTGATGTGATGTGTATCGATAATACAGCCCATAGACTGACCTCCCTGTCTTTAACCAATCATCTCTCTCCGTTTGTGAGTGGTATTGCATCATCAAAACTGTCCCGTGATGATTGACAGCTGTCTTTAAATTGGACTGAAATTTGCATGTTTTTTTTTTTTTTTTTTTTTTATGAATGGGACTTTATGACAGTGAAGTGATCGAACGCATGTGTGGGTTTGCATGAAGGCCCCGCCCCCTTCCTTGCAGAAACCCACTCACCTCTCTCCAAAGCATCTCCCTTCCTCCTTACGCCACCTCCCTTCATCCTCCCCTTCTGTCGCATCCGACGCAGCTCCCACTCGCGTCTTTTTAAGCATGAAGGGGCTGGGGGAGTGCGGCCCGCTCCCACTCCCGTCCTCCTCCTCTTCTTCCTCTTTTCCTCCTCCTCCTCCTCCTCCTCGCCTTTCGCCTCTCGCCGCTGTCGAGAAGGAGAGGGAGGGGAGGAAATGGCGACGGGGGCATGCGGCGAGGAGGATCTCTCCCGCTCCCTCTCCCTCTCCTCCTCCTGGCCGATGCTGGGTCCGGTGAATCGGAGCATCTGGTTCATTTACAGGTACCCGTCGAGCCTTTGTTTTTTTTTAACACCTGCTCCCACCTCTCCTCGCCGTCGCCGTGGTAGTCGTATGCATGCACGTCATGACTGGCGGGATCGATTGGAGAGACTTGACAGATGTAGCGGCGCCTGGATGTGTTTTGATTTTGTGTGTGTGAGGCACGTGTGCCAGCATTTCACTGAATGAACATGCGTGCGCAGCACGCACACACACTGTTGGTGTCATGCCTCTGGATTGATGGCATGTTGTGCGTGGTAATGCTGTGTGTTTATCCGTGCATGTGAGTCTCTCATTATGCAGTCAAAAGCAATCTGTTCTCGTTCCACCTTCCTTTTGTGCCAGTTGATAACGGAATTTGCCCCATACGAAATGATGGAATTGATCACTTTCGTGTGGTTGAACTTAAAAGTCACATTTTAGTATCGTCTAATGTCCTGCAAGTACAAAAAGGAGCAGTGATTGTTGTTAAAAGTAACACGTTTACCTTTGGGTTTACGGATATGTCTGTGAAACGTTATATACACACACACACACACAAAAAGCTAAATAATACACTCATTTTCGGCAATTTGTACCATCTCGGGGGAAAGAACACTTGCACGAAGTGAGCTTGATGATGGTACGCTTGCTCTTACACAGACAAGTGGGATAGGTTGGATATTTTGGAGAGGTGTACATACACAGACAACGCCAAAGACAAAACTCATGCTAAGCAATCCATGTCATGCTTGGGTAAGGTACACAGACCTCCGTATTACTGATAAGTGACACCTTGCACAATAGAAATAACCAGGACCGCTCAAAGTAATCCTTTCACACATCTGTGGCCGAACAGCGGGTTGTGGGTCGTCGCGATGTTGTGTGTTTATCAGTGCTCGTTGGATGAGGCGGAAGAGACGTTTCTCATACTTGGTGTTACTGACAACCCACAACAGAAAGAACCAGCACTTGAAATAAGCTACGGTCAGGAAAGTTGCAGTAAAGCAATGGTGAAAGTACTCGAGCATGGATGCAAGATCGCTCGCTCGAGGATTCAAGAGTGAAGGGTCATGAAAAAAGCCAAAGAAAATACTACTGAAATACTTTGGGCAATCCACAGCCATACTTGGGCACAGTCCACAACCCCAGCCCCCGGCTCGATGAGGGAGAAGCGGTCTTGAGCACGGTACGCTTGCTCTGACATGTAGAAGACCCCAATATTTCACCTGCTTATCACTGTTCACTGCCATCGTTTTTGTATCTTGAAGCGAGTCAACATGGCTGAAAGTCAACCTCTCCTGTAGAGGGAGAAGTAACGCAACAAAACGCTCATGCGAGACAATCCATACCATGCTTGAGCACGGTTCACATCTCTTTCACGGGTGTAAGAATCGAGCTGGAGCATGGTCAGCTTCCTCTTACACATAGATCAGTTGAATAATAGATAAGAATGTCCAATTCCTTGGACCCCGGCATGGTTGGAAGAAGCGGGCTTGAGCGCAGTACGCTTGGTCTTACAGATGTATCAATGTAAATGTTGCAAAACAGCCAAGGAAAACTCACGCTAGGCAATCAGTGCCATGCTAGGGCACTCTTGACAACTTAGTTTTGAGCGCTGTGTGCCGTGTCAGAGCACGGGAACCAACCCTGTCCCAGCGTGATTGAAGGAAGTGGGATTGAGGATGGTACGCTTGCTCTTGCATGGACAGTGCTGCAAGTAAACATACCGTACTCTAACGTGGGTGGAAGTAAGCCTGGTTGGGGCACATAGGATTACATCGGAAAGCAAGCGGTACTGGGCTGAAGCCCGGTAAGGTACGGCCCAACGCGAGTGTACCGTTAAAAAAACGGAAGCTGTGTCATGTTTTGGGGGATTTGTGGTAGTTTTATTTTTACCTACGCAATTTTAGGTTTGGAGGATTTATACTTTTTCACTAGTTTAACCTCCGCAATTGTCGAGGTGTCTATGGTCTTATTTTCACCCGCACAACATTTGCTGTTTTTAAATCACATAGATCATTTTACACTTGAGACTATGTGCGTCCTGGGCAGAGGTGGGTACCAACGCGCTACATTTACTCTGTTACTTTTACTCAAATAACATTTTGCATAAATTGTACTTGTCCGAGTAGTTTTAGTGAGTATTTATGTTCAGAAGAACACAGTACTTTTTCTTACTTGTTACAATAATCTACATGCCGTTCGTGTGCGATCGACAGTATTTTTAGACTTTCATTTTCAACTTCCTCATATAGCGCCGTTGCTCCAATCCACAGTGATGTTTGACTCAGGTTCACCAATCAAACACAAGAAAGTCACCTGTCTGCACACAGTCTTTTATTGGGCTTCGCGGGCCAATCAAAGTGAGCGGTGACAGCCCCCCCCCCCCCCCCCCCCCCCCGCGACTCGTGTTTACATTACGGATTATGAAAAACAACAGCTTTAACATCCAGCGTAGTTTTGTCACTGCCCAAACTTGGATATTGCAGCCCACTTCTAACTTGAGAAAGCACCTTGCGGTAAGTTGCAGATGTTTTTGCTTTTGTTTTGGCTCTGCATATGGCAACATTAGCCCTTTTTTATGGCCATAAATCACTGTAAAGCATATCTTCTGGGGTACGTTCTGTTCTCTCTCTCTCACTCACACACACAATCAATAAGTCTGGTCAGCAAACAGCTTTTTCATTCAGTCATTTTAGTGGATAAAGCAAATAATGTTTCTGTAAGGCCCTACGCATGTGTTGTTGTTGTTGTTGTTTTTTCCCCCCATTTAAAAACATTTCAATGTGGCAGGTGTGTGAGGACTCCCATTGAACATGAGTTTGAATGTGATCTGTTACTTCTGAACACAGTCACACTCCAGTTATAAGAGGGAGCGCATCCTTGTGCAACCAGATTGATTTGTATTTATTGTATTTAAACTTTACTGAACCAGGTAAAGCAGAGCATCTCTTTTGCAATGGTGACCTGGCCAAGAAGGCAGCAAGTGCCCAGACGCACATCAATACGAGATCCCTGATCCCAATCTTACTTGAACCTGATCCTTTATTTGTGGATACTGTAACATACATTATTTATTAAACGTTATTGCCAGTGTGTATTAATAACTCCTGCTTTGAGGTGTTTCTTTTTCGGAAGGGGAAAAAAAAAAAAAAAAAAAAAAGCAGAGAACTGAATTAAAACCCATAGAGAGTCGACTTTGTGGAACCGGGCTGATAAAACAAAGCCTTCAAATGTGTATGACATCAAGGCAAACATTTCTCTCCCTCGTTACTCATGATCTTGTCTTTTTTTTTTGTAACAAAAAGTTTGTTCTAGTGCATAATGTGACAGCACCATCAAAGCGTCTCATCAGTTGTTGGTTTTTTGTTGTTGTTTTTTTTTTGCAAACTCCCCAGCGAGGCTGAATTTGAACCCGGGTCCTCAGAAATGTGAGGCAGATGTGCTAACTAGTCGTCAACAGTGCCGCCCTCCTTGTTTTTAATACAGACAAATATCACTGTATGTAAAAACAATGGAAATAAATAAAGTGGTTTTATAAAGTGTAATTACTGTACATAATGTAGTATCCATGTGTTGGATGTGTGCCTTTAAGGGGCATGGACTAGAGAAGGGACATCAGGAGCTTGGAGTCGGGCGGAAGACACAAGTGTTAATGTCTTCTACATACTTCTCATTTTGTGTTTATATATTTGACTGTCCCGTTCAATAAATGGGTGAAAGTGCATCGGCGACTGTGGCTCTCTTTGGCCACGTACAGCTGCTAATAGGCTAATAGCTATTAGCCGCTAGTGGACTCATGGACGGGCGGACAAGGCCAGTACTCCGCAGGCTCGCTCCATGCGCCACGCATAGATCCTCACAAAAGAGACACTTAATGGAAAGTTAAATGTTTGTTACATTTGCTAGCCCACAAGCTAGCGAGCGAGCGAGCTAACAAGCTAGCGAGCGAGTGAGCTAACAAGCTCGCTCGACCGTGGCAGGGTCGTCCGATAGGTCAGTAAGTGCCTCGCTCGGTCTTGTTGTGTGTGGGTGTCCTCGCCACATACGGTGTTCCAGAGACACGGGAAAGTTAACCGTTCGCTACGTACCAATCTACAACTCGTGACTGACTGGATAAACTCGTAAGTTGAGGCACTCATAAATCAATATAGTAAGTGCAGAAAAAGTTTTGTGATTTCATTACAAATCCACCATGACCCTGGTGATGTCTTCAGACGGGGATGTGTTGTTCACCTGACATCTCACCGGCTTGTTGCACTTTTCCACCAGCGACTACATCATCAAGGAGAAGACGGTGCTTCTGCAGAAGAAAGACAGCGAGGGCTTCGGCTTTGTGCTGCGAGGCGCCAAAGGTGAGGAGGAACGACGACTACACAACAAAATGTCAACAACAACAATGATGCAGATTTCTTTTCATCTTCCAGCTCAGACTCCCATCGAGGAGTTCACCCCGACGCCCGCCTTCCCCGCTCTGCAGTACCTGGAGTCGGTGGACGAGGGCGGTGTGGCCTGGCGGGCCGGTCTCAGGATGGGCGACTTCCTCATCGAGGTAACTCGTACTCATGACTCTCTTTGTTTGTTTGTTTTCCTCAGAAAGAAAATTGGTTACAAAAGAAACAACATTAAATCGTATGAAACGCCACAAAATGGTTTGACACCTTTGCAGTAGGAAAGAAAATTTGATTTTATGATTTGATTTATTTTGATTTTTTTAGAAAACTGTATTTTCAAAGTTAAAGTCGAATCGTCAAATGCAACACTGGTCAGACAACAGTTTTCATGATGTCAGAGTTTTAAGAGCCGTAGGCACAAAACAAAAATAAAAGAATAATAATAATAATCATACAGAACAGATGTAGCCGTGTTGGTAATCCCAGAGCAGGAAAAATCCTCCTTGTCTCTTCTAGGTCAATGGTCAGAATGTGGTGAAGGTGGGTCACCGCCAGGTGGTCAACATGATCCGGCAAGGTGGCAACAGCCTGATGGTCAAGGTGGTCATGGTGACCCGCAACCCCGACATGGAGGAGGGCGCCCGCAAGAAAAGTAAGGTGTCAAGAGAAGGAATCCCCGTGAGTGACCTCTTGTGACCGTTGCCTTGCTTGCATTGCAGTCCCGCAGCAAAGCAAGAGGCTGAGCACGCCTGCCATCGCCCTGCGCTCCAAGTCCATGACTTCGGAGCTGGAGGAGATGGGTCAGCAGAACACTTTTACATGGCTTTAAAAGGAGATACTTTTTACTTTTACTCGAGTATTTTTGTTAAGAAACGCTACTTTGACTATTCATATTTAAGAATTACTTTTAATACAATTGTTGTATACTTAATAATTGTCTGCCACAATTTTCCATTGACTTCTGATTTCAAACTGAATTTATTGTTAACAATACATATATATAACATGGTGAGGTAACTATATGTTTATATGGCTTTCATAGTCACAAGGGCCCTCTGAGGTAAACCATAACTATGATGTGGCCCACAAAAATTGACATCCCAAGTCATTTTGAACATTTTCACAACACCAAACAATAACCAACAATTTTATATCATTAAGTCTAATAACATAAGTGCCAAACTTGTTTTCAACTTACTGTCACAATGTAAATGAGAAAAATATCAGTGGTTCCTTAGGAATAGTAGAAAGTCAGGTTTATTTGTGTTGCCCTTAATCACGAAAGAGTCTCGCAGGGCTTCACGGGCCCACAGTGGACAAACATGGACGATTGCTTTTTTTTTTCTATTCCGAAATGGTCAAATATGACTTAAGCAACTATGATATTAGGTTTACGTATTTATGACCCTTTGTTTGATTTTTTTTTTTTTTTTTTTTTTTTTTAAGTAGAGGAAGTTTTTTCTTGTTTTCTGAAAATGGTCAAATATGACTTGGGCAACTGCTATTGGATGAGTGACTTTGCAGTTGCAGATGCTTTTCCTCTCCAGTCCTATGGGTGGCAGCAGTGGTTGTTGCATACCAGTTTCCAAATATCAAATAAAGGGTAACTCACAATTATTTTTTTTTTTGTCCCCTCATGGTGCCATCTGTATATTTCAACAGTGGAAAGAGGTGCACATTTATTTATTTACTACTTATTTTATTATATTATTTCTTGTCTTTAATATACAGGGTAGTGCATGTAAAAAGTGTTTTGGGATAACTTTAGTTGTCATTTCCAACAAAGTATTTGCATCCAAGTGCATGTCCCGCTCCGGGGAACATAATTAGTATTCCGCGAAACAATGCTGTCATGCTCCCGCCAAAGACGAGTGTCCTTTTTGTCCTCCTCCTCCTCCTCGCAGCTGCTACCCCATGGAAAAAAAAGTCAGGTAATCTCCCGGCCACTCTTTAATTGTTTTTATCCCTCACCGACCGCCTGTGCTCACTCGTCGCCTTTCTTCTTTCAGAACTGGAATCTTCCCAAGTGGCTGAGAAGAAGCGGACCGTCTACCAGATGGCTCTGAGTAAGGCCTCGTCATCGTCCTCATCGTCTCCCGCCTTCCTCGTCCCATCATTTTTCCCGTCCGATTTGCGTGGCTTTTGTTCCCCCCCCCCCCCCCCTTTTTTTTTTTTCCCGTTTCATTGCCGTGTGCGTTCCCTCCTCTTCTGTCCTTCCTTTCTTTTCCTTCCTCTTCCCTCGCTCTTGCTCTCAGATAAATTAGATGAAATTCTTGCAGCGGCTCAGCAGACAATCAGCACCAACGAGGCGGCGGGGACGCGGGGACAGGGGCCCAAACGGGACAGGGGACGCACTTTCTATAGCAACGAGGTATGTGTGTGTAATATGAACTGTAAACATACCGGGTGGGTAAATGTAATAAAATACTGGATACAACTTACTTCTTACATTTAGTTTTGTTTCCTGGCAAGATTTCCTTCACGCCTGACCCCAGAATTGCTCTTCATTCTCACATTCATTCCGTTCACCTCCTGCCTTCACTGAAACCTATTTTTCCGTTGACCTTTCTTTGTCCCGACCTTGCCTCCTTCCTTTCTGGCCTCTCTCTGTCCTGTCCTGACTTGCTTTCTATTAATGCTTTCTTCTTTCTTTCTTTGTTCGTAAAAACCTGCTTTTCTGTCTTACTTCCTTCCCTCCTACCTTTTTTTGCCATTGTTCTCCCTTCCTTTCGATCCTAACTTTCTTTGTCTTCCTTCCTTCCTTCTCCTTGTTCATCTTCTTTCCCTCCTTTCTTCTGTCCTTCCTCCCTTTTTGCCTTCCGTCCGTCTTTCCAATCCTAAATTTCTTTGTCTTCTTTCTTCCCTTTGTTCATCTTCCATCCTTCCTTCCTTCCTACCTTCCTTTCTTGGTTCCTTCTTTCTTTGTCTCCTTCCTTCCATGTCAGACCTGCTTTCCCCCCTTTCTTCCTCAATTCCCCCTTCATTTCTTCCCCATTCCTTCCTTCCTTTCTTCTGGCCGCTCTTCCTTCTTTCCTTCCTTGTTTCTTTCCCTCCTTTTTGCCTTCCTTCATCTTTCCCTGCTTCTTTCCTTCCTTCCATCCTTCTGTCCAGACTCTGGTAATGAGTAGGACCCAGATGCAGAGTGGAGAGAATGGGCAGTTAGACCATGAATGTTTATTGTGCCAACCGCCTGGTTTGGGGCAGACAGTTGCAGAAAGCTGCTCGTGACTCCAATCCACCAAACCTGCAAAGCACTCACAAACATACAAACACACACAGGGGCCCGAGCTCAGGGTGCTGAGATGTCACACCTGACGGTACCCTCTCTCCCACGGGCGCCACGTGGCGCACGATGCGGGCGACCAGGGCAAGCGCAATGGAAGTGACGAATCAACGACCTGCAAGAAACCTGCTGGGTAAGGATCCAACTCTAGTTCTCCAGAACATAGCTTTTCCAGTTAACCAAGTACTGGAGGCCGCACCGACGGCATTGCACATCTAGGAGGTTGGCCACCATAAGTGGCATCTCCATCGATCATCCTAGGATAAGGAAGGGGCGACACAGGGGGGGGACAGTGGGCTTGAAGGAAACAGGCTTAATCTGCCTGGTGATTGATAACCCAAGGAGCACTTGAAATGGGACATAGTGTACCTAAAGAGGAGCACGGCAAAGAATTGTGGCCATACTCAATCCAGGCAACGTGGGTGCTTCACAAAGCGCTATGAGACATGCAACAGAGTGCAGTCTCCGGGTGCTGGTTGGTGCATGCACATTGTCCATTGGCCTGAAGATGGTAACCAGACGAGAGACTTACACCAATGCAGAGTGCTGTACAAAATGCTTTCACAACCTGTGAGGTGAAGTGAACGAAACTATGTCAGAAGGGATGCCACGCAATCGGAAAACGTGGCGGGCCAATAGGTCGGCGGTTTCTTTGGCCAACGGGAGCTTGGGAAGTCCAATAGAGTGTGCTGCCTTAGAAAACGACAGTGTTTCATTTTTGAGTGGGGAGTCCGGTAACAAAGATGGTTTTGGCCATTCAATGACCGCAGTTACCTTGGATGGGTCCCTCTGGAGCTGCCCCTTAGTCACGTAGCCCAGGGTGGTGGTCTTTGAAACAATGTAGCTCACACTTTTCCGCATTCACGAAGAGCTTGTTCTTGAGAAGTCTCTGGAAAACCTGGCGAACATGTTGTTTATGATCTGCGCTGGAAATGGAGAAAATCAGGATGTCACCAAGGTTCACAAAGACAAATTTGCTCATCATCACACAGGATGTCGTTGACCATTGGAAGACAGCAGGGGCATTGGTTAAGCCGAAAGGCATGACGAGGTATTCGTAGTGCCCGCTATGAGTGTTGAATGTCGTCGTCTTGGGGGATGGTCGCTTGTAGTTGGTTTGCGATTGTAATCCATGCCAGACTGACTTGGAGTCCTTAGCGGTATACTGTTTTTCTACCCAATTTCTCTTTGCAATGTTAATTTCTGTAGTCAGCTGGTTTCTCGCGCAATTGTACAGGGCACTATCCCCACTTCGATATGCGTCCTCTTTAGCCTGGCGAAGTTGCTTAAGTTTGGCAGTGAACCACACGGCTTGTTGTTATTGAACGGTCCAAATGTCTTTGTTGGTACACACACAGCTCCACAGAAACTGATGTAGGATGTGACGCGGTCCGTATATTCAGCTAGGCTATAGATATTAATCTGTGCAGTCTCAACAGTCTTGAAGTTCTAACTTTGCTTTGTTTTCACCACAGGTTTCGCACATGTAGGTTTTTGCCTGTATGTTGGTATTAAGTGAATTAAGCAGTGATCGGACGAGCCCAGAGCTGTGCGGGGGATAGCACGGTATGCGTCGTTATTTAGCGTGGTATAGCAGTGGTCTAGAATGTTGTTTTTCCCTGGTACGACAGTTAATGTGTTGTATTTAACGGACTTTGTGGTTAAGTTTGGCCTTGTTAAAGTCCCCAAGAACAATGAGGGGTAAATCTGGGTGCTTTTTTTCAAGTTTGTTTACTTGTTCAGCGAGCATTAGCAGTGCGGCATTTGTTTTAGCTCGAGGAGGAAAGTAGACACCCGCAAGTATGAATGAAGCGAACTCGCACGGCGAGTAGACTGACTTAGTCCGGGCTGCAGTGTGCGTTGAGCTCCGTGACGTCGGTGCAGCGTTTTTCGTTGCTATAGAAGCATATCCCGCCGCCTTTTGTTTTCCCTGATAACTCCGTGACGCGGTCTGCCCGGTGTGGTGGGACGCCTGGAAGAGTGAATGATAGCTCGATTACTGACTCAACGCAGGTGGTTGATAATCTGGTGACCCGTTGGTGTCCCAGAGTGCCTAAAGAACAGTCAGCGGCAATCAAGGTGCTGAGATGCACACAGCAGTCGAGCTCAGGGGGTGCTGAGACGTCGCACCTGACACCTTCCGTGCCAGACCTGCTTTTTTCCCTTCCTTCCTTCCTTCCTTCCTTCCTTCCTTTTTCTCTCCCTCCTTCCTTTCTTTTTGCATTCTTCCTTACCTTGTTCCCCCTTCCGTCATTCTGTCCTTCCTTCTTACCCTCATACCTTCCATCTTTTCTTTCCTCCTAATTTTATTTTTGCCTTCATTCCTTCCTCTCTTCTTTCCTTCTCTTGCATCTTCCTTTTTGTCTTCTATCCCTATTTCTTTCCCTCCTACCTTGCTTTTTCTCTTTTTGTTCCCCCTTCCTTATGTCCGCCTTTCCATCCTACCCACATGGCTTCCTTTATGCCACCCTTCCTTCCTTCTACATCAGACCTGCTTTCCTCCTCCATTTGTTTGTTCCTTCTTTCCATCTTTTTTGTCTTCCTTCCTTTGTTCCCCTTCTTTCCTTCCCTCAGACCTGCTTTTTAACTGGGCGGCCGTGATGGTGGAGTTCACGCGCTCTATAAGTGCACTCCATTTTTCATTTTAATCTTGACCTTCTTCCTTTTTACTACCTTCCCTCCTTTCCTTTCACTTTCCTTCCGCCTTAGACCTGCTTTGTCTTCTTTCACAGCAATTCTTCCTTCGCTCAAAACGACATTTCTCCCTTCCTGCTTCTCCTCCTTTGATACTTGTCCAATACTGCTTTAGAATCCACTTTCTTTGTTCTTGACTCCATTTTTTTTGTGCTATTAATTGAAATACCTGTAACCAAAAAAAAAGTGAATTAAAAGGGGGTATACCCACTTTTGGCGCAATATGCAAGTGTGTGTATTAAGTCTCTTTGTGCTCTTCTAGCCAAACTACGCGGACCAGGCCGGTCTGGTTCTGGCCTACGAGCGGGGCCACTATGCTACACCTCACGGCCCCCCGCACGGTATGCTGCGGCAGAAATCAATTGGTGAGGTGGTCTGCTTCTCCTACCTGTCCGTGCGTCCGCCTGTCTGTCTGTCCTCTGGACCTGCTGGGGGATCGTACTGTGCTGGTCTGTTTGTCCGTGGCCCCTAAGTGTTTTTGTGGAAGGCTTCTGTTGTGTTCTCCATGTGCCTGTGGTGTAAACATAACAGCGCTTGCAACATTACACTTTCAAGACAGTGGAACCACTAAGGTCGAACATGTACCTTCAAACTGCGCTTTGAGTGTTTTTAGGGAGCATTCTTGACTGTTGTGCAGGTGTGAAAACCACTGTTGAAAACACAAAACACTCAAGTCTTTAACAATGAACAATATCTATGGTCGTCGTCGGTACGCCTCACCTGTCATTTTTCTTTGATACATTCTTTGCCGTGATGTATGTATAAAACAAGACAACCGCAAAGACACAAAAACGGGAAAAACAATTGAACTACATACTATAAAAGTCGAGTTTAACTTGGAAGAAAAACGGACTGCTTTGAACACAGCTTCCTGTGTATATTCTTCCTCCCGTATTGAGGCTGCTTTTTTGGAAGAAATATCATAGTGTGACAGCATCGTCATGTTGATCAAATTCCAAATTGGGGGCACTTTTTCCATGATTCCTTTTCCACCAGTGGGCCCTGGAGGAGTCACAGGATTTCACTCTTTGAGTCACTTCCCGCTATACCGTACTCTCTACTGTTCTGGATTATAACAAGAATATAACCGAGACAGACTTGTAAATTTACTGGCTCAAGGCTTGAGGACAGACTTGGCGGTGGGTGGACAGGCAGTTAGATCGAGACAGACATCCTCAATGTTCCTGTGCCTGTTGTCGTTTCCTTAAGTAGTCACATTCAACTTCTCCGCTTTCGTCTGTGGTTCTAGGAGTGCCCGAGGAGGAAAGACAGCACCTGCATCCTCCGGCCATGAAGTTTGCCCGCAGTCTGTCAGTGCCCGGCCCGGATGACATCCCGCCTCCCCCAACCACGGCGCCGCCGGAACCGCCCTTCTCCTCTGCACCGCCCCTGGGTTGGAGAGCCAAGTCGTCCCAGCAGCCCTCTGTCTCCGTGTCGCAGTCCTTGGCTGCCTCTTCCTCGTACTACCAGCCCTACTCCCAGGCGGTGCACTTAACCCAACTGGGCCGGGAGAGAGGGGGTGGAACGGTGGACCACTCGTCTTTCTATTCCCACGTGGGCGCCCACACCGCCCAAAGTAGGACTGCCACACGGAAGGTTGCCTATACTGGAGAGCCTATCGGTGTCACAGGGGGCATTAAAGCCACTGGTCTTCGGAGGGGCTACAGTAGTGCCGTACCCCCGTCGAGCATTGCGACCGTCATGCCGCAGCAACAGCAGATGGGTCAACCACAACGGGTAGAGCGCAGCACAACTGGAGCAGGGGGTCCTAAAGGCGGCGCCCGGAGAAGCAAGGGTCCTCTGGTGAAACAATCCAAGGTGGAGGACCTACGAGCAGCCCAGGGCACACTGGGGGGAAAAGTGGAGAAGAGCTCCATTCCCATCCCCACCATCATCGTTAAGGCCCCCTCCACCAGCAGCAGCGGGCGAAGCAGCCAAGGCAGCAGTGTGGAGGCTGACACCCCAGCTCCTGGGGAGGCAAATGAAACCAAACCCCCCCACGGTCCTCCTCCTCGCAGTCCTGCTCCACAGCCCCCTGCGCCACCTTCCGTCCCCGCACCTTCGCCTCCATCACTGCCTTCCATGCGAGCCCAGGATGGGCTGGACTTCACCAGCCAGTTTGGGGCAGCCGTCGTGGGTGCGGCTCGCCGGGACCGCGAACGGTTTCACGAAGCCCGCAGGAAGAGCGCCTCCTTGTTCATGTCTGCGGACGAGGACATGGGTCTTAGTAGTGATGGCATGGGAGGACTAACACGGGCTCACCTGTCACAGCAGCAGCTCAACACGCAAGCGGAAAGTTCTTCCTCTAAGCTGCGCCCCTCGAAGTCTATCGACGAGGGCATGTTCTCCGGAGACACCTTCATCCATCACACCCGCAGCATGCCTCCAGCTTTTGGGCTACCAGAGTACTCCTCGCCGGCCCTGGACTATCAGCCTAAATCTGTGCCTGCTGACCTGTACACCGCCGCAGGAAGGCAGCCCGCCCCCTCGTCCACTTTCATTCACCCCTTGACAGGAAAGGCTCTGGACCCCACATCGCCACTAGGCCTCGCCCTGGCAGCCAGGGAGCGTGCCCTGCGCGACGACAGCAGGTTACGAAGGGGCCCAGAGCGCCCTTTCATCCGTCAGATGTCCAGCGTGGTCTTCCCATCTTCTACCGTCACCTCGCAGCCGGCGTCGTCTTCCGTCCAGTCCTCCAGCTCCTACTTGGTGACCTCCTCTTCCCTGGCTGCCACCACTCCTTCTGTTGGACGTCCACCTTCACCCAGAATCCTCAGAGGGGGCGTGTGGGCTGATGAAGGCGGCGGCGGTGTGGAAAGAGAACGGGAAGGGGGTGGCGCTCGTGAGGGACTTAGAGTGCGCTTCTCAGAGGACAAACCGGTCCACACGCACCACTACCAGTCCCAGCCGTATCAGCCCGCCTTTAAGGAGAGGGAGCGAGAGAGGGAGGCCTCTAGGGAACTAGAGCGGGAGAAAGAGCAGGAAGGCTACATGAGAAGAGCAGAACAGGCCGCTAATGAGCAGGCATCCCAGCAACCTCGGCGGCCCTCGTTCCTCAGGATGGACAGTCAAACTGACGCCTACATCTTGTCCCACACCACTCCCTGCACTCGACCGATTAGTACTCAGCAAACAGCCAGTGCTACTGGGAACACTGGGTCTGGCCTGATGGTTCTTCCGCCCCCCGCCCCGTCGGTGGACGCAGACGATGAATTTGTCTATGCCGACCCCCTTCCACCACCATTAGAGTTTGCCAACAGCTTCGATAGGGGATACTCGCAACATCGGCTTCTCCCCAACATGACCCAAGAGAAGGCGCCGCCTCCTCTGCCTCCCCCACCACCGCCACCGCCTCCACCTCCACCTGCCCAAAAAGAACTGTTTGGAAGTGTGTTTCCCGCTCACACGCCCCTGCCTTCGCCCCAGGCGGGTGACTCCACTGCCTCCAGCCTCACTTCTTATGACAGCGAGGTAGCTAATCTGACTCAATCTGCTCACTCCCCCTCCCAGACATCACCCAACCCACCTCCTCGCCACTCACCCTCCATCCTGCATCCCACATCAACAAGTGGACCCCCACCTCCACCCTCGGTGTCGCCACCCCCGCCACCTGGCTCCTATCACAGACCCTTATCTGTGTCCCATCCCCACCACCTGTACAACAGCACCCATGCTCCTGGGCGCTCCTCACCCACTCCGCCACTTGCTGTGACACCGCCTCCTGCTTACCGGGGTCCCCCTGCACTTTCTTCCACAGCTGCCACCTCCGCTCCTCTGCAGACCACAAGCTGTGCCACCACAACCGCTGCTGCTGCCACCACAACAAGCACCTCCACGCAACTCTACCATGAGCGAACCCACGCCACATACACCGCCTCTATTCAGAGCACCCACCACAGGACCGGGGAGCGCCACCGTCCACCCCCTGCTGCCAAGAAGGGAGAATCCCAGGAGACAGTGGTGGACTCTGGGATAGAAGAGCTGGACAGCCGCAGTAGTAGCGACCACCACTTGGACAGCATCCTGGCTAATGTTCGGGCGGACAGGTTGGACCGAGGGGAGAGGGCAGGCAACCGGTTAGCAGGTGGGACAGCGGAATCGGGGGAACGTGGGGATTTTCTGGAGGCTTACATGAGCTACCTGGATGGGCAAACTTTTGAGATGCAGAATGCCACAGCAGCAGCATCAACCTACCCAAAAAGCAGCCGGTTCAGGGAGGGAAGCCGAGTGGGCGAGCTCCACAGACAGACCAGCACCGCTCCCGCATCCTTCCACTCCCACAGGCGAAGAGACGACCAGGACCACGAGGAGGAGGAGGCCGAGGAGGGCGCCACGACGGAAGACGAGAGCGGCCAGGACGGGTACGGGATGAGAGACATGCAGAATTTAGGACGTCCCAATTCACCTTATTTTGAACACCCACGCACTCCCGAAATGAAGCCTCTCTGGGGTGAGGGACAGATTGGCAGAGACACCAGGGGGCAGTTCAGGACACTCTTAGAGGGGAAGAAGATTTACCCTCCAGCATCGAGTATGAAGCCAAATATGATCAATGAGCTGAACAGCAAACTGCAGCATAGAACCAAGGACAGCTGGAGCAGCCAGAGACCATTGAGCAGACACAGGTACACGAGAATTTTTGTCACTTCATGACCTTCAGATCATGGGTGGGGAACTCGAGTCTTATGACTTGACACAAGAATAAGACACCGATTTTAGAACTTTGGACGATTTTGGAAAAACTCATGAAGGACTCGACTTTGACTCTGTATTCACAGGGTTTGACTTGACTTAGACATGAACAACGTGACTTGACGGGTCTTGCCTGTTTACATTTGAAAATCTGCTTTTTCAAGATCGTGTGCCACAGAACAACTTCGTCCGTCATTATAAAACCCACAAAGACAGTTAAGCTACGTTAACTTCGCAGTTTCGATTACCGATAGCTGGTCAAACTAAGCTTCATGTTTCTTCTGTTTCAGTGAAAAGAATAAAGTAATAGACATTATGGAAACTGGTTTTGGAACCATTAAAAATCATTTATAAATGTGATTTGTGAAATTGTTAGTACAACTAAGTTATTCAAGTACAGCTATTGAGTGCAAAGGGGCTAATGTGTAAAACAAGATTGTATAACTTGACTTATGACTTGCTTAACCCAAATACAGTGGGTACGGAAAGTATTCAGACCCCCTTCATCTTTTTCCTCATTAATGTACACACATCACCCCCATATTGACAGAAAAAAACAGATTTTTTTGAAATTTTTGCAGATTTATTAATAAAGAAAAACTGAAATATCACACAGCCATAAGTATTCAGACCCTTTGCTGTGACACTCATATTGAACTCGGGTGCTGTCCATTTCTTCTGATCATCCTTGAGGTGGTTCTACACCTTCACTGGGATCCAGCTGTGTTTGATTATATTGATTGGACTTGATGAGGAAAGCCACACACCTGTCTATGTAAGACCTTACAGCTCACAGTGCATGTCAGAGTAAATGAGAATCGTGAGGTCAAAGGAACTGCCTGAAGAGCTCAGAGACAGAATTGTGGCAAGAAACGGATCTGGCCAAGGTTACAAAAAACATTCTGCTGCACTTAAGGTTCCTAAGAGCACAGTGGCCTCCATCATCCCTAAATGGAAGACGTTTGGGACGACCAAAACCCTTCCTCGAGCTCGCCGTCTGGGCAAACTGAGCAACTGGGGAGAAGAGCCTTGGTGAGAGAAGTAAAGAAGAACCCAAAGATCAGTGTGGCTGAGCGCCATAGATGCAGTCAGGAGATGGGAGAAAGTTCTAGAAAGTCAACCATCACTGCAGCCCTCCACCAGTCGGGTCTTTATGGCAGAGTGGCCCGACGGAAGCCTCTCCTCAGTGCAAGACACATGAAAGCCCGCATGGACTTTGCTAAAAAACACCTGAAGGACTCCAAGATAGTGAGAAATGAGATTCTCTGGTCTGATGAGACCAAGATAGAAATTCTTGGCCTTAATTCTAAGGGGCATGTGTGGCGAAAACCAGGCACTGCTCATCACCTGTCCAATACAGTCCCAACAGTGAAGCACGGTGGTGGCAGCATTATGCTGTGGAGGGTGTTTTTCAGCTGCAGGGACAGGGAGACTGGTTGCAAAAGATGAATGTGGCCAAGTACTGGGATATCCTGGACGAAAACCTTCTCCAGAGTGCTCAGAACCTCAGACTGGGCGGAAGGTTCACCTTCCAACAAGACAGTGACCCTAAGCACACAGCTAAAATAACGAAGGAGTGGCTTCAGAACAACTCCGTGACTGTTCTTGAATGGCCCAGCCAGAGCCCTGACTTCAACCCAATTGAGCATCTCTGCAGAGACCTGAAAAGGGCTGTCCACCAACGTTCACCATCCAACCTGACAGAACTGGAGAAGATCTGCAAGGAAAAATGGCAGATGATCCCCAAATCCAGGTGTGAAAAACTTCAACTTCAACTGCATCATTCCCAAAAAGACTCACGGCTGTATTAGCTCAAAAGGGTGCTTCTACGAAATACTGAGCAAAGGGTTTGAATACTTACGGCTGTGTGATATTTCAGTTTTTCTTTAAGAAATCTGTCAATATGGAGTGTTGTGTGTACATTAATGAGGGGGGGGGGGGGGGGGGGGGGGAATGAACTGAAATGATTTTAGCAAATGGCTGCAATATAACAGTGAAATGTTTTAGGGGGTCTGAATACTTTCCGTGCCCACTGTAAGTCATAATTTAGTGGGGACTCGACTCGACTTGAATCTTGAGTCTTGAATCAAGACTTTATACTTATCTTGATTTGCACATATGTGACTTTTGTCCTATCTCTGTTTCAAATACTCAGTCGAACCTTTTGACATGACTTTCTCTATTGATTCCTCAGATTCTCTGAAGATTCGGCCTCAGCTCTGAGTCCCCCGTCGGCTCGCTCCCAGTCGCCGTCACCAATCTCTTTATCGCAACCTTCCCTGTGCCCTTCCCCGACCCCTGCCTCCCACTACCCCAACTGGAGACGTTCGCCATCCCCTCAGCCTCCCGCTCCCTCGCAGCCTCCCCGTTCACATTCCCCGCTGTCCCCAACGTCCTATTCCCCTTATCCAACCTCCCCCAAGCACAGACCTGTCTACCGGACCAAAGCCCTGGAGTTCCAGTTCATCCCAAGTCGCGAGTCCCGTAAGGCAGATCCTCACATGCTCCAGCGTAGGCGAGCACCCAGTCCTCTCATCTCCCCGTCGGAGAGGCCCAAACTGGGACCGCCCCGTCCCTCGTCCCTCCCTCTGCTCCCCACTTCGCCTCTGTACAGTGCCATGTACGACCTACGGGGCTCAATCACCCCGCCCTCGCCCGGCAACACTCTTGGAGACCCCTACTTCTCACCCTCACCGCCCCTCTTTGCACCCTCCGGAGCCCCACCTCCTCCAAACTCCACCTTGGTTGTTTCCCGCTCCCTTTCTCCCACTCACTTCCTGTCCGGGACGTCCTCTCCACCCCTGCACCCACTTCCTCCACCCACCTGTCTGAGCTACCCCCACCTGCCGCCCCCATCCCCGACCAAGCCCTTCGCCTCCAAGCCGCTGCCCTACTGGACCAAGTACGACGTGGCCGACTGGCTGGGCTACCTGAATCTGGCCGAGCATCGTGAGCGCTTCCTGGACAACGAGATCGACGGCACCCACCTGCCCTCGCTCACCAAGGACGACTACCTGGATTTGGGCGTCACCCGCGTGGGCCACCGCATGAACATAGAACGGGCCCTGAGGTCGGTTATTGACAGGTATGGCTAAAGATTCACTGACGAGAGCGAGGTTGTCGCGGTAGTAGAAAGGTGCCCCCTGTTTTTCCGATTCAGATTAAAGAAAACTATTTATCCCAGAGGGGCAAATTGGGGGATTTTATACAGGTTTACAGAATCTTTACTTTGCTTCCTTATGTTGTTTCAGACTGTAATGAGTGTACAGAGCTATACTACAGGAAGTTCAGAAGCGCAAAAGGTGACTTTTAACTATACTTCTACAGCCATCAATTTTCTATAGCACTCATCCTCGTTAGGACGACAGGGAAGATTTGACTGCGGATCTCCTGTCTGTGAGGTGGACCAATTTACCGCTGTGCTGCCAGTCTCTGAAATCAGAATCAGCCTATCCCAGCTAACTTTTAATATCTTCGATGAATGTGAGAAGCATGTTTCAGGTTGTGGGGAAAAAGGGAGATTTGAACCCAGATCGAGACAGATCTGCTAACCACACTTTGTGCTACCAGTCACCAACTTAAGACACCAAATTTGGGTTGAGATAAGAAAAACAACAAATATTTGTCAATCCTATCCAGGCTAACTTTTGGCAAGAGGAGCGGTGTCCATCCTGCACTTTAGTCTTCGCTTAACCTTACTAGTATGTTTTTGGAATATTGCTAAACATTCATCACGGTGCTGCCCATCTCCAAAATAGGTCAGTTAGCCTATCTCAGCTAACTTTTAGTCTTCAATTAACCTAGCAACCCCAATCTCCTTACTGTGGGGCAGATCAGCTAACCACTAACTCACTGCCAATCACCAAAGCTAGACACCAACTTTTAAGTTGTGAGCTAATAAAAGTAACAAAATGCTAAATGTTTTTAGACTATCCCACTGACTTTTGGTGAGAGAAATGGGGTCCACCCTTGACTTTAGTCTTCAAGTAACCTTAGAGGTATGTTCTTGGAATGCGGGAGGAACTGAGATTCTAACACAGATCTCCTGACTGCTGGCCAACTTAGACCCCGAATTCTAAAGTCGTGAGCTATGTAAAGCAACAAAGTGTCCGACTCGTGTTTTGTTTCTTTGGTGTCCTCCAGGCTTTCCAGCAGTCCCTTCCCCATCTCGGTCCTCTCGCCTCGGGACGAGGGGAGGATGGATGACGGTAGTCGGAATTGAGGTGGCGGAATTTAGTGGATTCACCTGAAAAGTTGTGGAAGATGATGGGGTGTGCCAAAATTGAAACATCGGGATATGTCAGGACTAACAAAGGGCTCCCCCGTATGCGACCCGCTCCTCCCAAAACGGACACCAAGATGCCCTTTGGCAATGCCGTGACATCACAATACCGGGAGTGACCAAAGGAATGGTCCGAAATCCAAAACGGGAGCTGGAGAAAGATTTTGCTTGACATTGGAGAATATTTCCGGGCTTACCTCAGCGCTGTGATCGACATCCATCGTCACTTTTAATGACAAACATACAGACTGGTCACTGTATCACGTTGTTGTAGCATAAACAAGTGCCCAGACCGACAACATAAAAAATGGTACACACACTATGGAAAACCTTTGAGCATTTATTCCATATCCTCCGAGTGCAATGAATTGCCCAGGTACTAGTATATATATTTTTTTACCTCACTAGTAAGACAATTCAAGGTACTAGTAGAAAAACTACATTACTAGTGAGGCCAAACTGTGCACTAGTTGACAACTGTGTACTACTAATGAAGTGGTAGATGTAGTCTGGGAACTGGTAGAATTTTATAATGTCACCAATAGTACGAGTCACTCGCAATTGTCAACTAGTGCGCAATTTTGCCTCACGGGTCGTTCTAGTACGCAGAAATGTACTGTAGTGAAAGCCAGTTGTGGAAAAAAGACAGTCGTATTATTAGTGCACCCTAGTCATTCTACTAGTGCACCATGATTATTCTAGTGTGCCCTAGTCATTCTTCTAGCGCACAGAAATGCCATACAGCCGTTGGAACGCAATCAGAATCTGAATCATCTTTATTTGCCACGTGTGTCAGAAACACACAAGGAATTTGTCTCCGGTAGCGGGAGCCGCTCTAGTACGACAAAATTATCGCAACAAAACGTACTTTTAGGACTACGTAGAGCCACTTAGCAATGAAGGGTTGCCATTAACGTGGTAATCCTGATTCAATTGAACAAATAATGCAGAGCCCTCAAGCAAATTAGGGCAGTTTGAAAGGACTCATGGAGCAAGTCTGGTACAGTGGAATTAACAGCACGAGTAAGACTCTCATTCAACAAGTGAGCCCCATTCATTCTCGTCAGTATACTGGTGCGCAGAAATGTAATACAGTTGGGTGGGGGGGGGGAAACATCACTAGTAAGACAGTCATCCTACTAGTGTGTTAGAGTCCTATAAGTTTGCCCTAGTTGTTCTACTAGAGCAGTGAATTATATTACTAGTGAGGACAAAAAACAAAACCCAAGTAGCGCACGGACACTCATATGTCAAATAAATGCCCAACCGGATTTCCATTTCTACACACACACACAGGTATATCGAGTATCTATCAACATTTGAGGAGTTCCTGTCTGGCAAAGCCTACTTCCTGGATACAAACTGCCATGTCCCGCTTTCTTCCCATCCCGGACGACTCGTTTTACTACTCGGATTCTTCGTACAACTTTTTACCGGGTCGACGGACGTCGTCAGCAGGATGATTTCGTTGTCGTCCTTACTGTTATTCCCGTGCTTTGAGTACCAGACAAAGTATTTTTGCATTTGAGCACATTTCAAATTCTTTTTTTCCACGCTTTAATCCTATTTTGGAGGTCAACGTATAGTGCTGAGTAGCTAAGATGCTAATGATTCAGCGCAAGAAGAAAGAGTTAAACGAAAAAGGGCTCTCTCACACATCCATGTTTAATTTGGGGTTTTATAGTAATATTTGCTGTGATTGGTCACCAAGGGATGTTTATGAATAACAATAAGGACGAATTAAGCTGTGGTTTTAAGCTCTATATAGAATCTCGTCTTCCAAATGAAAAGATAATTAACGCCGCTGCTTTCTATCCAGTTTTGAGCCATGTATTTTATTTTTTATGCAAAGACATACTGCAGGAGCATTCTACTTCTTCCGACAGATCATTTCACAACTCCATTAGTAAACATTTGGCACGACTGCATAAAAAGCAATTTTATCTCTTAGATTTTTTTTTTTTTTTTCTAAATGAGATGAACTGTGGAAAGATAATTTACTACAATATAAATATATACATACTGTATGTATATGTGACCCACATATACACATTCCTATAAATATATGAATATAAAGTGTTTTAAGAGACAAATTGTTAGAATTATAATAAAGACAATGGCAAGATTTTAATACATGCTTGGATTCCCTTCATGAAAGTTTTTATACATCATCTCCCATACAGCAGAATCTCATTATTGATATTACAACAAATGAATGCTAACAATAGAACAGCAAGTAACGAATTTCCATCCATCCAGTCTCTGCACGAGTGTGCCAAATTCGAACAATGATGGTGAAACTGGTGGGAAGTGACACCTACAGAGGTCCTTCACCCAATGCAGCTCCAAAGCTGTGGAACAGGGTCCCACAGACAAATGCAACCTTAAAACATTACTACCTGGTGCCCATCACGGAATTTGAGACATGGGCCTGACAACCAGGTACTCGCCATAGAGTCCAATCATCAGACCTCCAGCCCAGCCACACTCTAGTCCAAAAGAATGTTCCGGAACACAGTCTGACCAAATCACCTGGGAACCTGAAAAATAAATAGTCTTCAGAACGACCCACAAACCAATCTCAAAAAAAATAAATGCAGATTTCATGTCTCCTCAGACTCTGCCATGTCAGGAGCAGAGCTGCACGTTATCAACAGGAATGTTCTGAGCCCAGTGCAATCAATCACAGAAGTTATTTATTAATTTTTTTTTTTTTTTTTTTTTTTAAACAAGATCATAACTACAATTCTAAATCACCATGTGTTGACATCTGGCAACCCATGAACGGGCACCGAGGTGCCCAACCCTGGTGGGTCCAAAGATGGATGATTCCATTGGGCTCTTCTGTGGAGATCTACAAAGAAAAATAAACAAATCATAACCGTTATGGTGAAGTCGTGGTCATAATTATTTACATTTCAAATAAGTAAGTCTCCTCAGAAACTTTGGCTTGTCAGGGCCAAAGATGCACAGAATCTCCATGTGGTCTCAGAGCCCAGTGCACGTCATCACAAGAGCATTTTCATTGGCGATAAAAATAAAAAAAGGTGGAGGGTGGTTATATTTCACCATGTTGAGTTAGCTTGTAGCTACATAACCACATGGCCGGCTAACCACGTGCGACGAGGCCAAGGGGCCTTAAGATTCCCCACATAGTTTCCAGACAGGACACGCCCCACTGCAAGACGATTGGCTCCTGCGCCGCGGGAAGGGCAGGCTACAACGATGAAACGAGACGACTATCCCAAACATGTGCCACATTTGTACGAAATAAAAACGAACTTTGTTATGGTTAGGTTCGGGCGAAGTGTTGGGTCTTTAAGGCGGTTTTGGATGAGTTAAGGTTAGGATCACATGAACGCCGCCACACTTAAATCACAGCTTTTCCCGTCTGAAAGCAGTAGCGCGTTCTGCCGGGATACAGCAGCCTATCACAGTGCAGCGGCGCGAGTCCTGGAGCCAGTAAATTTGGAGCAGGGCGTGTCCTGCCTGAAAACCATGTGGGAATCCTAGTACCGCGCCCGAAAAAGAGTGAGACGCCATTGAACAAATTAGCCAATTGAACGTTCACTCGTAGATTAATCGATGACGGCCGCGATACAAATGGACAAAAATTTGATAAGGAGTAGTAATGTAATAGTATATTTAATTCGGCGAAGATTAGAATACGTCAAATTACTCCCGTTTAAAAAAAAGGTAATTGTGTAAACGACGACATGCAAAGTCACTACTGCTTGCATTAAAAACAACACTGTCACGTCTTTATATTAGTAATTCGCTGTTAAATGTCAACTCTTACCTCACACAGCTAACCGTCATGAGCACAAATGAACAACATGCTCCGCCTGCCTCGATTTTATGCTCACTTGTCGGCTTCCGGCCACGTTTGTGTGCTCTATTGCCACCGCGTGGATGGAGGGCGTACAGCACCGCAACGTAACAATTGAGTCTTGAGACTCCTTTAAAAATAATAATAATAATAATAATAATAATCGACAATTTTCACGCTACCTCGCTGATTAATTGATGACACGGGAAACTAATATGACGAATGACGTTCCTGAGTAGCGGGAACATGCTACTATTTCGGCGCAATGTAATGACGTCAATCAGCTCTATAACAGTGATCCACTTCCAAAGTGAGTTAAAGGTGGTTCTAACAAGACGCCGTTTAAAAATCAAGCAATTTAACGTTGCCACTCTGTTTAACTCGTGACGGAGGAGTTCATACGACAAAAAAAAAAGAGCTGAAGAATAGTGGCAACGTGGTTTTGTGTCTTGTAGCAAGACTCCATTAAAAAACATACCCAATTTACCGTTGCCTTGCTAATTAACTGATAATGTGAGCACATATGACAATGATGTTCACTAGTAGTGCCAGCATGCTTCTGTGTTTAATTCGCCATATTGTAATAAGGTCAAATCAGGTTTCCATTAGTGAGTCCTCACACAATGAGCCACTTTCAAGGTACGTTAAAGCTGTTGTAACGACGCTTCTTTTAAAAAGCGGTCATTTAAGCGTTGCCACAACGATTAACTGGTGACACGGGTAATAATTACGACAGTAATGTCAACCAATAGCGACAACGCGCTTCTGCGTCTAATTCGGCACGATGAAATCATGTAAAATCGGGGAACTCCGCCACGACACCGCGATCCATTTTCAAAGCGAGTTGTCCCAAGACTCCATTTGAAAATCAGCCAATTGCCCGTTGTCTCGCCGATTAACTGACAACGCGAGAACATAATATGACATTGATGTTCACAAGTAACGTTAACGTGCTTCTATGTTTAATTCGGCATGAGGGTTGATGCCGTAGTAAGCTTCCCATTGAGCACTTTCTACACCGTGGGCCACTTTCAAAGGGAATTGATATGACTGCAACGAGACTCCATTTGAAAATATGCCACTTTAACAGAGTCTCCTTGACTAACAAATATTAAAGATTGTTTATGAGTAGTGCTAGTGTGCTTGTTTAATTCGGCGCAACACTTACACATTTAACCTTACCGCACTTTTAAGGTGTGTGTCTCCCCCTGTGTTTTAAGCGTAAACTACCGTTTTCTTTTGTTTTGTTTTTTTACCCAGAGGGACGTCCCAGTGTGTCCCGTCTTGTTCTCCGCTTTTGATGACTAACAGCTGGATTACCAGTCTGCTGACTGTTGCTTCCAGCCGGCATGACAACACAACAGCTGCAAAAAAAAAACCAACAAAAAAAAAAAAAACAGCTTACTATAAGGCAAGTTGTGACACGGTCAGGCTGCACGAGAGCTACATCACATGAGGTAATACAGCATGCATTCGTGGGAGACACAAACAGTAAATTCGAAGAAGTGCTCGTCCGTGTTAGTTTTCCTTCCTGGAACTAAAAGTTGCCCATCAGATATGTTCAGAGATGCAGACCTCACCCCTAAAGCTTACCCCCGAGCCAGGTCTTCTTTCGGCCTGGATAAATGACCCTGGAACTGAATTTGGTAAACAGGGATGGGTAACAAAAATGTTTGCAATCAGCGTTATATAAAAGGGAAGACCATTTGCAATGTCGTTATTTCAGCAAGAATCATAAAGTCGACGCGCTTGATTTGCTTTCGCGGGGCTCATCAATGGACGTGGCGGGCCGGATGTGGCCCGCGGGCCTGGAGTTTGACACCTGTGCTCGACAGCATGTGGGCGTGTCTCACAGGATGAGGCTTTTTTTTTTTTTTTTTTTTTTTTTTTTTAAGCGATTCGCTTGAAATCATTTTCAATACTCATCCGCATCAACTCCTCCAAAGGTTTGTAGTTCCTGCAGTTGAACTATACGTTGATACATGAAGTTATCGGAACAAAAAAAAAAAAAAAAGGCTCCAATTAGATATGCTTAAAGCTACAATTCCCAACTCCAAAGGTTACTGGACCTCATGAATGTACTGCAGTTCAAGTAGGGTCTTCTTTTGGTGACCGCAAATTACACCAGAAGTACATTTTGTTATTCCGGGCCAAAGTTCTTCTGTTGAAATGCCGAATTTCCATCTGAAGTTGCAGGAATGTTTTGTTCTTGGGTACTCCCTGGAACAGAAACCTTTACAATTCGATCTGCAGACCCCACCCCAAAGTTTCCGGGACTTTTCAAAAATACCACCCATCTAACAGGGTCTTCATTTGACCCCCACAAATGACCTCAGAAGTACCTTTGGTTGTTCCAGGGTAACGGACTCCCTTTCAAAATGTCGCATTTCGTTGATGACAGAATCTTTCGTTCTTGGTAATTCCCAGAACAAAAATGTTTCCAATCAGAGCTCTAGACCCCCTCCCCAAAGGTTCCTTGGACCTTTTAAAAGTACTACCCCTCTAGCTAGGGTCGTTATTTGGCCTTGGCTACATAATGACTTGTCCTTTGAAAATTGGTGTAAAAGTTTCTGTTGTCAAAAATGCGCCTGTACTTGTTGGGGGGTGGGTACTGATGCACACCTACATGCCAGATGTATCTTCCAGCTGTGCTCGGAGGGGAATGCTGAGGGGGCAAAGAGGGAAATTTTGCGCTGCTTTGAGCTTGGTGACGCACACACACAGAGCACAACTAAAGATTGTGCAGTAAAGTCGAAGAAGGCGAGCGGAAAGGCAACCAGAAACAGGATACAAATCAGAGAGTCCTGCAGCTGTTTCGGGGGGGAGGTGAGCGGAGGAAGAAGGGGGTAAATGGGGGCACTAAAGAAGCGAAAGAGGAGGTAGAAGACGGGAGAAGGGAGGAGGTGGAGGAGGGGCGGGCGGGCTTCTGAAGGGAGGAGGAAGAGGAGGCCAACTCATCTGACACAAGAGCAAAAAGCCAAAGGGAAGAGAGACGATTGGGAGTGGCACTGTGCAGCGACCAGTAGGAAAAGTCAAGAAGACAAGAGCAGGATTTTTTTTTCGGGGGGGATAGGGGGGGGGGGGGAAACAGATTGTGTGGAAAGTGATTAAGTTGACAAACAAACAGAAGAAGACAAAAACTCTACATGTAAGTTTTTAAAGGGAGTCATCCTCATTACTGCTCTTTATTCTTTGCTGTTTTTCCTGTGGGCGTGCGTGTGTGTGTGTGTGTGTGCTGAGTTATGTCTGACAGATGAAAACGGGGGCAAGGGGGAGGGCCTAACGTGACGCCCGCTTGGCTGCAGGATTCAAGCTTGCTCGGTTGCTGGGGAGCTGCACATGAACTTTAAAAAAAAAAAAAAAAAAAAATGAAATGTTTTGAATTCAACAGGAATCTTAAGCGACTTTTGTCTGATTTGGGGCCTCAACAAGAACGCACAAAGGAGACTGAAGTGAACTTGTGTTTTCTTGTAAACTGGCATGCATTGGGAAAATAAGTTCCAGTTGGACCATCTGAGGCCTCTTTAAGTGAAAACAAAGACGATTAGTGCAGCTTTGGCACGTGCAGCAAGGCCCAGATGAACTGTGACTAAGTCTCCATTTAAAAATAAACCAATTTAACTGTGGATTGCTGATTAAGCGATGACAGGATATTAATATGACGATTATGTTCACGAGTGGCGCCGACGTGCTTTCTGTGTTTAATTCGACTTGGCGTTTAATAGACCAATGTCAAACCGTCTTTCAATTAGGGACTTTTTCTGCCCTTGTTTTTTAAAGTGGGTTAATGCAATTGTAACAAGACTATTAAAAAAAAAAAAAAATCAGTTTCTGTTTAATTCGGCATGGTTTTTGACACAATTATGTCCACTCGGCTTCACATTGGAAACTGTTAGATGGCCATTCAGCATTGGATTGCTGATTAAATGATGACGCACATAATTCACGTCAAGTTAATGTTAACTAGTAGTAAAGCACTGCTGTGTTTAGCTCAGCATGGGTTTTAACGCAATTTTGTCAGCTTGATTTCACACTGGAAACTGTCCACTTAAAAAACTGCCAATTTAACCTCTATCAAGGATGATACAAGTAATTGATATGATGATGTTCACGAGTCGTAGCGAAGCACTTCTATGTTTAATTCGGCATTATCAAATAATATCACATCAACTTGTCATTTGATTGACAGATGACTTAAAAGCCTGCAAGAAGTGGCTTTTTAAAAGCAGCTCCCCATCCTCCCGTCTACGTCCTGCAAGCATTGCATTGCAAGAAGTGGAGGTCAGGGTTCAAACGCACGGCAATTCATTACGTCCTTCGGGGTTATGTCAATCGTACCACGGAAAACGAGCGAGACAGACGGGGCGAGGCACACAAATCGTGATCATTTGCCATATAACTGCGGCAGGCAACATGTCCGTGCAGGAAAAAAAGCTCTGGCGCTCTTGGATGGGAAAATGGATGTTGTCATGTTAGCGTTAGCAAGTGTGGGAATCGAGTTGAATGTGGACAGGAAGTCGCTGCTCGCATGTTCCCACCAGATTTATTTTTAGAACCCACTGAGTTGAAATGTGGCTGATTTTAATGAAACAAGACCTGATTTGGGGGTTGTTTTCATCTGCATGGCCGTGACAGGCTAGTTAGCTGTTAGCAACGCTAGCGTCATGGCATGATTGTGGTTGAGGAACCTGCACAGGTCACGTGTTGTATGGCCAAACGTTTTTTTGGGTTGCTGTTTGTTTGTTCCACAACACAATATAAAAGAAGGGTGTGGCTAAAGATATGCGTCTGCCACATGGTGGAATTTGTCCCAAAAAATGATTTGCAGATTGTAGATTCTTAGCAACCATCCGCATAGTCATTTGCATACATCAATACATTACGATACTTCCTAGCAAGCCACGTACTGTGCAAATGTGCCCGTAGTGGCTGAAGATGACATCAGAGCAATGTGATTGCCTTGCTAGATATAGCTCAAAGCTACATGAAACTAACGACTCACAGTTTCCTCTCGCAGACATAAAAATGTCGACGCTGCCAACCAACAACAACCGCGAGGACGCTAACAACTGCAGCTTCTGGATGGTGAGACGCTATCTCCATATATTATCATATAACAACTGTTAGCATGTTAGCACTTTAGCAATTGTCATTTGAAATAGCACCCCGACGATGAAATGAAAAACATTTATTTGCCAAAGCGTGTTCTGTATTTAAGTTGCTATCTGGATAGATGTTAACAAAGCCGTACACCACACTGCTCCCCATTGGTTAAATCCACGTCACATGGTTTATGAACGGCGTGTTGTCTTTATTTCCGGCATTGGTTCGCATTGTACTCGGACAGTTTTTTTTTTATGTTTTGCTTTTTTAAGAGGATTTCGGGTGATTCTTGAAGACTTTTGGAAAAATGGTAGGCTGTACCACTCATCTCGGACGAGCCGAGCGGATGGATAGTTTCTCGCAAAACCCAAAAAGATGACGCCTATAATCTAGCATACATTACTTTAAAGAGATGAATAATACATTTACTTTGTGCCAAAAATATTTTTTAAAAATGGGGGCGCTCACCAATGCACCCCCTGTCCCTTTCTGATGGCCTTGATTAAAAACAAACAAACAAAACAGAAAACATGTCTTAATAATCAGGTCTAATTTCTTTTATGGTTCACTAACGCGCCATGATGATTATCAGATTAGATTAGATCAGATTATTAGATTATCATAAAACATACATATTGTGAGGTTTTTGTGGAAAATATCCCTTACATACGGTGCCATGAAAATGTGTTGGCCCCCTTCTCAAATACCTATATTTTTGCATAGTTTCCCCACTTTAATGTTCAAGATCCTCAAAAAAATGCAAATATCAAACAAATATAACCCAAGTGAATTTGAAATGCTGTTTTTAAATGGTGATTTCATTCATTAAGTAAAAAAAAATATATATATATTCAGTTACCTGGCCCTGCGTGAAAAGTAATTACCCCCCAAATCAAATCACAAATGAATTGTGGCAAATCACAATTTTTGGTTGATTTTCACTGATCACACCCAAGCCTGATTACCTCCAGACTTGTTCAATCAAGAAATCACGTAAACAGAATCCGTCCCGAAAAAAATCAAGTGGGAGAAAAGATCTAAAAAAGCTGCAACAAAATGACACAATCCAAAGAAATTCCAGGACAGTCGAGTCTGGAAAAGGCCATTTCGAAAGCTTTAGGATTCCACCGAACCATAGGGAGAGCCATTATCCTCACATGGAGAAAACATGGGACAGTGGTGAATCTTCCCAGGAGTGGGCGGCCGACAAGGATTACCCCGAGAGAAAAGCAATGACTCATCCAGGAGGCCACAAAGGAACTCAGGACAACTTCTAAAGAACTGCAGGCCTTCCTTGCCTCAGTTAAGGTCAGTGTTCATGACACAACAATAAGGAAGAGACTGGGCAAAAATGGCATCCATGGCAGAGTTCCAAGGCAAAAACCACTGCTGAACAAAAAGAACATAAAGGCTCATCTTATTTTTGCAAAAAAACATCTGAATGATTCCCAAGACTTTTGGGAGAATATTGTATGGACTGATGAGAAGAAAGTTGAGCTTTTTGGAAGGTGTGTGTCTCGTTTCATTTGGCGTAAATGTAGCACAGCATTTTAGAAAAAGAACATTATACCCACAGTCAAACATGTAGTCAAACATTGTAGTGTGATGGTCTTGGGCTGCTTTTCTCCTTCATGACCTGGACAACTTTCAGTGATTGATGGAACTATGAATTCTACTCTTTAACAGAAAATCCTGAAGGAGAATGTTCAGCCATCAGTTTGTGACCTCCAGCTGAAGCGCACTTGGGTTCTGCAGCAAGATAACGATCCAAAACACACCAGCAAGTCAACTTCTGAATGGCCTAAAAAAAATACAAAATGAAGGTTTTGGCCTCGTCAAAATCCAGACTTGAATCTGAATAAAATGCAGTGGCATGCCATTACCTTTTCGAACATGGCCAGGTAACTTAACAAAAATATAATGGGGCCAATACTGTATATATATATATATATATTTTTTTTTTTTTGTATGGTCAATTCTGGAAATAGTCAATTGCATTGCTTAGTGACGTGATTTCAAGCTGGGTGACAATATGGCGTCCGTGCATGTCACTGGCCAGGCTTTCTTTTCTGTGGCGTTTGCTGTTAACATTTGATCCAGTCTCGTTTTATAATAGTAACTGAATACGAGGCAGAATGTTAAATATCAGTCCGCCTGAACAAGGACATTGAAACATGAAAAAACGCTGTCTGTGTGTGTGTGCGTCAGATAGCGTGTGAGTCTAAACACATGACAAAGTGTCGTCTGCGCAAGAGGCATCGGCGCGAGTTAACAAGGTGTTCTTTGTGTAAAAATCAGCCATTGTGACTCCAGAGGGTGAATGTAGATTCATTCCTGAGAGTTCACATGACACAGTAGTTAAAATCAAAATCCTATGAGAATCAAACTGCTTTCTGCTCGTTTTAGTCGTGCTGGACGAGAAAACATTTTGGCTTGTGGCAACATGACATTCATTAGCGAGGTGTACCCCCCCCCCCCCCCCCCCCCCCCCCGAACCTCCCTTCTTTGTTTCCAGTTAGCATGCTACGCTACGCAAATTGAATGCAGCTCACAGTTGAGACACAAGCAGCAGTGTGCCTCCAGTCAACTCCTGTTCCCACAAAGTCCAGCCATTCCTTTAACACAGAATTATTCTAAGGTTGTGACTTTGATGCATCAAATTTTATTGTATGTTGCTTCTTATTTTATTTTTGATTTTAGCAAGCTGGCCTTTTATCAATCTCGCTGTGACTAGCGTGTTAGTATTTGTCATATTTAGAGTTGTGTGATTGTAGTATTTATATTTGTAATTTTGCCAGCCATTGTTAAGGAGCACAAAGAGGCACTAAACCACACACACACACGCATGCAAAAAAACAACAACCATCTGATAGCATCACGCTAGCTGGAGTAGCATTCCAGACTTCCCAGAATTCCTTGCATGGACTGCTATAGAACCTCTGCTGCTGCTGCTAGTGCGTTAGCATCGGCCAACTGGTTTTGTTCTGTATTGTTTCCGTTGGCCCGCCAGTGGATTCCTCAGCTGGTTCTGCTTAGGGAAGACTCACACACACTCACTCACTCTCGTTTCCCTCCCCACACACACACCGTGAGGCCTGTAAAAAAAACAAACAAAAAAAAAAGAAATAAATAAATAAAATAGGCTACAAGAGCTAGATGTCCTAGATGGCATGCAAATAGACATGCTGAAGGCAACGACAACGGGATTCCGATTGGGATTGTTATTACATTCATTGTAAAGGCCTTTTCCAATAATATTTCCGTTCTATTTCTCTTACTTTCATGGTAATTTCCTATCATGTCATGAACAGAGAGGACTTACAGCCTCGTTGACATTAAAAGGAGTGCAGAAAGAATACAACGCTGCCAGGAAACTTTGGATTGTGACGTCCAAACTCCACATCCACAAATTGGCCTCTCTTTCTCTCTGGTGTGGGACTCTGACCTTGTGTCCTTTGGTGTCCCCTGGTGGCCATCATGGTAACGACAGGGCCAGTCTTTGTTGTCTTTGTTTTGTTAATGATGACGTCACACAGCCCATCTGACCTTGTCTGAGGATTTACTAGTTCTTAATGTCACCGCAAGAACACTGTTGAGTTTGAGTGATCTTGGGTACAAGATGGTTGTTATTTTAGCCAGTCTTCTTACATGCTTTATTTCCTTTTGTCTGGGCCATTAATTGATTCTGAATGATTAAGTCGTCCCCTCTCCGTCTTCGTAGCCCGGCAACTACCAGTGCACGGTGCGGCGCACGGAGGACGCGTTCCAGGCGTGCGGCGACCTGGCGACGTGCTTCCAGGAGCGAGCCCGTGTGGAACGTCAGTACGCTGCGCAGCTCAGCGAGTGGAGCAACAAGTGGAAGCCGCACGTTGAATCCGGTCAGTGTTTGAACTTCATGAAGCCAACCGAGAGCGTGCGCAAAGTTGATGCCGCTCATGCTTTCGTGTAAAGCGTGCGTTATTTTTATGAACAGATAGGCACCGCCGCACCAAAATCAACATATCGCTGGCGACAGACACGAGCATGTTTGTTGAGCCATTAACATGGCGTCGTCAAAGAGAGCAAGCCATTTTCAACGCCTTAGATTGGTCAGTCATTTGTAAAAAAATAATAATAATAATAATAATAATAATAATAAAAGACCCACGTGGGGACTGACCAATATTACAGATTTGTGGAAAAAATATGAACTTGACTAAATATGGATATTGGAGGTTTCGGTCTGACGCTGTGATTTGTAACTTTTCATCTGATGATTTTAAATGTTTACTCCTTATATGTTTACGATATAGGGAAGCAACCAAAACAATGACAGAAGGTTCTCGTCCCAAGGTTCTAGAGACGATAGAGTAGTCCAAAAAGACTTTCAAATCGTGAGAGAAGTGTCTAGTACTAAGAGAAGGTACTGAGAACCTTCTATTAGGACTAAAACCTTCTCTTGGGACTGGGAGCATATCTCCAGTCTAAACCCTTCTATTGAGACTAAAACTTTCTCTCGGGACTAGAATCTTCTCTCAAGACTAGCACACCTTCTGTTAGGAGTAGAACTTTCTCTTGAGACCAAAACCTTTTAGGACTAACCTTCTCCCAGTACTAAAACCTTCTCGTGGGCCGTGGACCTTCTGTCAGGAGTAGAACTTTCTCTTAACACTAAAACCTCTCAGGACTAAAATATTCACTTGGAATTAGATAATTTCTCAGGAATTAAACCTCTCAGGACTAAAACCGGCTCTTGGAACTAGACTCTTCTCTCGGGACTAAGAATTTATCTTGGGACTACAACCGTCTTTCAGGACTCAAACCGTCGCTTGGGACTAAAGACCTCTCGGGACTACAATCTTTTCTCAGGACTAAAACCTTTCAGCAGTAGAACCTTCTCTTGAGACCGAAACCTCTCGGAACTAGATTCTTCTCTCAGGACTGTAACCTTCTCCCGGGACTCTCAGGAAAACCTCTCAGGACTAAAGCCTTCTCTTGAGACTAAAACCTCCCAGGACTAGTATATTCTGTCAGGAGTAGAACTTTCTCTCAAGATTAAAGGACTAAAACCTTTCTGCACTAGTACCTTCTCTCGGGAGTGAAACCTTCTGTCAGGACAAAAACCTCTCGGGAGTAGAACCTTCTCTCAGGATTAAAACCTTCTTCTGAGACTATAACTTTTTCTCAGTACTAGAATCGTCTCTCAGGACTAGTACCTTCTGTCAGGAGTATAACTTTCTCTTGAAACTAAAAGCTCCCAGGATTAAACCTTCTTTTAGGACTAAAACCTTCTCTCAGGATAAGAACCAGCTCTCCGGAGTAAAACGTTCTCTTGAGACTAAAACCTCTCTGGACTAGTATCGTCACTCGTGACTAAAACCTTCTCACAGTACTAGTACCTAGGGAAGGGTCTAGTACGAAGGTTGGTGTGTATTTTTTTCTAATGGTTCCCTGAGTGTTTACAGCTACCAGTTCATGTAAAACTGTTACTATGATGATATATATACTGAATTATAAAGTATATAAAATGTAGAATCTGTGTCTATGTTTCACCTTCCTCTTCCTCAGGTCCTCTGTATGGGTCCCTGCTGAAGGCCTGGGAGTGTTTCCTGTCTTCGGCTGACCGTCTGGCATCTCTGCATGCATCCATCTGCCGCTCCCTGGTGACCGAGGATGCCGAGAGGCTAAGGACCTGGCAGAAGGACGCCTTCACCAAGAAGATCTTCGGGGGCTTCAAGGAGGCCCAGGATGCCGAGAACGGCTTCGCCAGGGCGCAGAAGCCTTGGACCAAACGCCTCAAAAAGGTTGGTAAGGGTTGGGTTGTTTAAAGGGAAAACACTTCAACACAGTGGGAAATTACTTGCACGCAAGAGTACTGTACATTTTGAGGGTTGTCCAATCCACAGGTTGTGATGGGCTTCGGAAAGTCTTATTTCATCAATCATATTCTCTTCGGGATTATTTGGCTTGTCAGGACAAGAACCCTATCGATTTTGGAAGGTTTATACAGCACATAAGAAGACCACTATTTATGATTTGGACAGTTTTCTTCATCAAAATTATTCAATTTGGACTCAAGGAGCCGAGAGGCTAAAATGGGCTTCACAAGCCTTATTTCGGTCTTTTCGGGATAAAGATCACGATTGATTTTAAGTATTGAGATTTAGGTCATTTTTCTTAGTCAGGCCAAAAATCCTATTGAGTTTTAAGGTTATCTGCACAAATGGTTCAAATTGGAGGCTTCGAAGAGTTGCTGAGATAGTGATCTCCTCTCACTGATTATTAGTCTTTGTCATGCAGAGCTAAACTTGTTTGCAAACAGTCGACAGAGAAGAATCACTAGCTCGAGCAGATACAGAGCTAAACTTGTTTGCTAACCATCGGCAATGGTCAAAATTCAGTCCGTTAGCCTCGGTGTTAGCAGCTTAGGTCTGTTAGCCTCAATGCTAGTGGTGAGCGAAGTAACAATAAGTAGCGGGCGCAGAGCTAATCCTGCTTCTCAACAGTCGACAGGCATGCCTAGTTCTAGCAGATACCAAGGTAAGCTTGTTTGCTAACCATCAGCAATTCACTGGCGAACACAATTTTTGTTGAGTTAGGTCTGACAGCTGTTTTTTTTAACAAATGTTGGGTGTGGAAACGGATCTATATTTTTCTCTGTCACGTCAAGTTTTTGAACAAAGTGGAACAAAGGAAATACTGTATATACCCATGTAAATAAACCACTAAAATGGAATAGTTACAAGCTTTGAAAAAAAAACAAAAAAAAACCCAGCATAAAACGAAATAGAACTTACAACGGTATGCCCATGGTTATAAGGTTAAGCGAAAAGCCAGCACAAATCCGCTTAATTCCTACTATGCTAGCTTTCTGTTGGCAGATATTGATAGTACTGACCTATTGGGAGCCGCGCAAACAAGTTGCCACGTAGCTGTACATGATGTAATCAGTTGGCAAGTCTTACTACAGCTAATCAGTGGAATTTTGCTTATCTGGAGGGTAAACTGTGGAGAAAAAAAAATGACGTGCTCGAAAAAAACTTTTAGTTTTAATCAGCATAAAAGTGTAACTCAACCTGAATTTTTTTCCCCCAAATTGTTCCCCAGTGTTCAATATTCTGTCCGTTAGTCTCAATGTAAGCGGCAAAGTTCAGTTAGCCTCAATCCTAGTAACGAGCTCACATTAAGGAGCAAACGCAGAGCTAAACATGTTTGCTAACCACCGGCAGTCGTCAACAGGTCAGCCTCATTGCTATGAGCTAACAATAGCCAATGGACACAGAACTACTAAACTTGCGTGCTAACTATTGATAGGCGTATTTATTTATTTGTCTTTGAAGATTTTCTCCTCCAAAAAAAAAAAAAAAAAAAAAAAAAAGGTTCTATTTGGAGTTTTGTCCAGGGCTCAGAATCCTTGGGGCTAGTAAAAGCGCGCCTAAGATAAAGTTATTTTGGTCCCCTTTAACCAGCATACCGAACCATTTGGTGGAAATTGAGCTTTATAGGTGCACAGAATGTTGAGTATGATTCGCGTGCGTGTGTGTGTGTGTGTGCACGGGTGTGGTCAGCTGGACAAAGCCAGGCGGGCGTACCACAAGGCAAGCCGAAAGGAGCACTGCTGCCCGGGAGCGCGAGTCGCACGCTCGAGCCAATCAGAACGTGGCGGCAGACAAGCAGAAGAAGATTAAGGAGGAGCGAGAGATGGTCCAGCAGGAGGCACACAAGGTGACGAACGACTCCTACGGGCTGGAATTGAATTTGAATTTATGACCTGAATTTGAAAAACATAATTTGAATTTGTACAAACTGAAGTCCAATAAACTTGAAAGTGAATGTAAGTATTTTTTTTATCCGCAATGAAAATTCAAATTAGGGGCACGGTGGGCGACTGGTTAGCGCATCTGCCTTACAGTTCTGAGGACCGGGGTTCAAACCCACCTGCAGTTGTTTTTTATGTGCTCTATAAAAAAGTTGATTTGAGCTAAAAAACATTTAAAATTTAACCATTTTTCCATCAAAGATTTATTAGATAAAATGTATTTATTGTTCATTCATTCATTAATTTATACCATTAAATAATTGATTAATTTCTTGTAAATAATACAAACAATTATTTAATTTTCATAAATAAACGTGCAAAACTAAAAACAAATAAATTGTAAGGTAATTTACTGTGAATAATAAAATCAGTTAACCAATTTTAAATGGGATGAGGACCTTTTTTCTTCTTTTTTAACTAACCAATCGATCATCTTATTTACAATAAATCAATTAACCAATTATTTAATGACTTATGAATTTAAAAAATACATATTAGTTAATTGAAATGTATTTGTTGTCATACATTTTTATTCATCTCAGGAAAAGATTGGCTAATTGATTTATTACACATTAAATAAATAAATAAATGAACCCATTGATGAGATCAAATGAAGAAAAAGGAATTAATAAATAAGTTAATTATTTTAAACATTAAAATCATCAAACAATTATTTTTTTGAGATAAATGAATGCAACAAAATACATTTTAACTCATCCATTTCAGGAAAAAACATCTCAACGAATGCAGCAAATAGTAAAGGATTCTTGATAATGTCGTTTCTGCTGGCGCTTCTACGTGTGCGAACAGGTGCGAGCCCGTTACGAGAAGGTGCTGGAGGAGACCAATCGTTACGCCCCTCGCTACATGGAGGAGATGGAGGCCATCTTTGACCAGTCACAGGACGAGGAGCGCAAGCGGATCGTCTTCCTCAAGCAGGCCTTCCTCTCCTTCGACAAGCACCTCGACTTCACCACCAACGAAAGGTTCCGACACCCTAGTATATTCGAATCAACTTCGTCGGTCTCACTTTTGAATATTTAAATCCATTTCAATTTATATCTTAATGAACTTCACTCAAAGGCACCACTGTATATGTAAATAAATGCAGCATCTTTAACTGGAATGCTCTCTTAACTTCCCGTGTGCCTCTTCGTCTGCCATCTGTGTTGCACTAACAGGAAAACAGCATATATTCCGCCCGACTCATAAATACATGCCGCTCAGCACTTCGTGAAATTAATAATGCATCATCGACGTGCTAATAGACAACATCAATCTCTTTCTTGTTTCTCTCCCGCGCAGCGTGAAGGAACTTTACAGCCAGCTACACGACACTGTGGCAGCCGTCGACGAGCACGAGGACCTCCGCTGGTGGAAAAACACGCACGGGCCCGGCATGCCCACCGACTGGCCGCACTTCCAGGTGCTTCTCGTTGGCTAATTAGCTTAGCTTTGCCCAAAAAAAAACAACAACAACAACAACAAAAACACAAGTCATAAAATCTCATCAAATGACAAAGTCGATTCGACTGTGGTGGTAGCTGGCTAACATTATATGCTACCTCACTATATATATATATATATATATATGTATGTATATATGTATATGTGTATATGTATGTATGTATATGTGTGTGTGTGTGTATATATATATATATATATATATATATATATATATATATATATATATATATATATATATATATATATATATATATATATATATATATAGCGAGGTAGCATTTACTCATGCTAACATGTGAACAATCTTTTTCTATTGAAATGATGTCCAGGAATGGACGCCTGAGAAAAAAAACAAAAAGGGGAAGGAGGTGGTTGTAGACAAAGAAACATTAGAGAAAAGGTAAGAAATTGTGCGCAAAAGTTCCGGTGATGGCGATACGTTCAATGACCTGTATTTTATTTTATTTTTATTTTATTTTTTTAGCGGGATGATCGTCGGCGTGAGGGTGCGAGCGTTGTATGACTACGTCGGCCAGGAGACGGATGAACTATCCTTCAAAGCAGGTGAACGTCATTCCCGGTTTTTTTTCGCGTTTGTGTGCGACAAAAAAATAAAAACAACTAGATAACCTTTGTCTTTTTCTTTGCAGGCGAAGAGTTCATGAAGACGGAGGAAGAGGATGACCAAGGCTGGTGTCGGGGGGTCAAAGACGGTGGCCTGGAAGGGCTTTACCCTGCTAATTACGTGGAGCTGGTTTAGCGGAAATAGATCAGATTTAGTCGAGTTGATCCTTAATCTCCTGTGGATGTTTGCTTTTTAAGTAAAACAAAACAAAACAAAACAAAAAAAACGATGCTGTACAAAAAAAATTGTAGCTGTTAGCCAAAGATCTGTGAACAATTTAACATGCAGAGATTTTAATTAAGATATTTTTTTTGCTGTAAAAACGGACGTCTTGTGTTCTGACTGTAATCTGTTCCGAACTTCACCATATTACCACAAACATTTCTTTGTCTTTTCCTTACTAAGTTCCATTCTTAAGTTGGTCTATGAAGTTCTGTGCCGGAGCTTCGTTCCGAAGTTCAGTTCAGAAGTTCTGTTATGAAGTTCCGGAAGAGGTTTCTGTTATGAGGTTCTGTTATGAAGGTACGTTACAGTGGTATGTTCCAAATGTACTTTCTGAAAGTACGTTTCTGAATGTACTTATAGAATATACATCTGAATGGACATTTAAAAAAAAAAAAAAAAAAAAGTAGAAAGTAAATACGAATACAGTATCCGTTACGATTGTACGTTCCAAATGGACATCCCAAAATTTCGTTAGGAAGGTACGTCATGAATACGTGTTACAAATGTTACGGATCTATACATTACAGATACGTTACAAAGGTATGCTCCAAATGTACGTCGCAAAGTCAGATCACGAAGGTACATTGCAGTTATGTTTCGAGCGTACGTTTCAAACGCACGTTAAGGAATTCACATTGCAAAGGTACGATGTACGCTAACGAATGAGCGTCAGCAAGGTACGTTACGAAGGCACTTCCGAGACGTACGTCACGATTCTACATTTCAAACGTTGCTTGACTGTTGCTAAATGTCAAATCACTTTATTTGTAGCTAAACTCTGGTGTGACAACATAAGTCGTCGAAATTCTACATTGTACATTGCTACCTGGCTACGCTATTCCAAACGCATCAGCGATGCTAACGAGACACACGCTGGACGCCAGGCCATCTGTACTTAGTTGTCGTTTTAAACTGTGGTGCTAAAAAGTCTCATTTTATTACACTTCCTTGTTCACAGGAAACTGTCTTAACAGCGACATGGTCTGAAGTTAAAAACCGGCGAACACTTGCATGAAACAAGAAAAAGAAAAAAAAAACAACACTTGGCAAACATGTTCCTTTAAAAACATATCTTTATCTTTATGAATGTATATGTTTAAGAAAGTTGCATTCCTCTTTTGGTCTTATCCTCTATATGTGTGTGTAACCCTTTGTAGCACATTTCTTTCTTTTTTTTTTTTTTAGGAAATAAACTTCAATTGAATGTGTTGCAAACGTGTGTGTGTGTGTGTGTGTGTGTGTGTGTGAGTCATAGCGCCGTCACATTTGGGAGTCTCCGCTTGTGTCAGCGGTCAAGTGTGTGCACGCAAACGCACTCAAGAGACACCCGGGCGGCGGCAGGTCAAACGCTGCTCTTTATCCCGGACATAAGTAGTCGAGTCAGTCCACATATGGCCGCCGGCTTTGCACCAGCATTGACGAATTGGCCTGGTAAGTTGCTCCAGCGCGCACACCCACATGCACACACACCGTACCCGCATATTGGCAATTTGCTACTAGGCAGATTTACCGATGAGCAGGTTTATATTTTTATTTTTAATTTGCTGAAGCAAGATTTTTAGGGAAATGTTTTTTCCCATTTGCTGAACAGAATGAAGTTGTCATTTCCTTTGCAACAATACATTCCAACTTTTTTTCCGTTTAACAAACAACCCCATAAAACAGCTTCACTTGTGTATAATTACCACTCCTTTCAAATGAATTTTAGTTTGTACAAAAAAAAACAAAAATTACTCTCGTAACGTTATGATTTTTTTTTAAAAGGACACAAAAATTAGCAGGTTATTTTGATTTATTACCTTCCAACCCTCCCAAAAAAAAAAACGTTTTTAATGTGTTTTTAATCATAAATACAACTATAATATTTTACTTTATAATAACAAATAGTAAAGACATCATTTAATAGAATGTAAAGTATCAGTTTTGGCCCCATGTTTTGCTTCAGTTCAATGGACACTGTGCTGCTCCTTTAGTCCACCTGACCACCTGTGGGTAGCATAGCACAGACATGAACAAGAGTTTTACAACTGACATAGTAAGCTACAGAAATATCAGTCATCTTTTAAGACTATCTCTATCCTTTGTGAACACCATATCGTTATGTTGTCTGTCTACATGTGCTGCTCCACTATTTGTGTTCAAATATCTCGTTTAAAGGGTTCTAACACTGATACACCATGTTATTCATTAGCCCGTTTATGGCATTCCGCATTGCGCGTGAGCATTTAACCAAAAAAAAAAAAACACTTTTGAAGCCTCTGTTCGCTATCTGCCGAGCTTGTCGCAGCGAGTTGAGAGTTCACCGCCACCATACAGCGCTCTTGGTCTTAATTTGTTTTTAAAAAGTTCAGTTTTACGTAAAAACATGATACATTTGACTTCCGCGTTTGGAAAAAACAAAGCAAAGCAATTCCTTCCGGTTCAGGTCACTGGTGGAGCCAGGTACATGAAAGTTCATGTGTCTTTTCAAATGTTCCATCTCTTGAAACACTTGGCAATATGCTTCCGTATAATTGATGTACACTAATGAGCTTTATGAAACATTCTTGCACGAACTTATGTACTGCACTTTTTTGTTTCAGCTGCGGTTGTTTTTTTTTTTCCCGTTTTATTTTAAAGTGCTCTATAAATAAAGTTCAGTCGAGTGGACCCTTTGAGCCGCTTCACTCTTTATAAAGTCTCCGTGCCGGATTGAGTGCGTGCTAGATGCAGGCTGCACTTAAAGGAGCGGCGATGATGAAGCGTTCCAGTGAACAAAATGAATAAAAGGCCTTGTGACACCTTGGGGGGGGGGGGGGGGGGGGGGAAAGAAGAAAAAAAAAGAGTGAGTGCACTCCTTCACGGCGGCCAAGTGGCGAGCTGACGCAGACGCCGCACATCTTGTTTGGGGGAACGTTTATGAGGAACGACAAGCCGGGTTGATGACCTGAGTGCTTGTTTTCCCTTTTGTCTGCCAGTGATGACTTTGTTTGCCTCCTGGCCTCCGTCCACCAAAGCCCTTAAATGTTATTAACGTCGACATCCAGCCCCGCCCCCGCCTGCCCCGCTGGTATGACTTTCAGGAAGTGAAAGGCGGCATTCGACGGTGTACCTAACGAAGCGTCACACAGAGAAACAAAAAAAAAAACGCACCAAAAAAGAAGAAACTTGTACATATTAGCAATTACGTACGTTAACAACTATATCATCATATTTCCTTTTTTTTTTTTTTTTTTTTTTTTTCCCCCCATGGTTACTCCTCCAAATGACCTAAGCCCTGGAATTTTCACTCCAAACCATTTTTTTAACCAAAATGGACGACTTCCGATTTGATTTCACCCAGAAGTCCTTGCGGCTTTTTTTGTGCAATCTTTTCAAGATCGACGTCCGCCAAATTTTGTTTCGGTGTCAGGGGCTACATTGTTTTCTAACTTTCCAAGGGGGGCACTACTGAATAGGTGCCCCGCATTGTCCCGAGAATGCCCAATCTCATCTGATCTCAGAACCTAGGATGTGACCTAGAGGTCAAAGAGAACTTCTGGAAGGAGCTAGACGAAGTTGTTCTGAGCATCCCAGACTGAGAGAAAGTCGCAATTGGTGCAGATTGCAATGGACATGTTGGTGAAGGCCAAAAGTCAAAGTGTTTGACCTCGACTCAACTAAGTGTCGGTGTGTTCCGGCAGAGGGCGCGAAGGGATCGTAAACTCCCCGAGCGAGGCTGCTTGCCGACATATTGGCTGGCTGGCGGCCTAATGGGAAAATGTCTTTATTCCCTCATCTCTCACGCACCGACTGCACGGAACTTTGCGTTGTCATGGCGACGGAGAGCTGCCGAGGCGGCGCCGCAATTAATAGAAAGTCAATGAAGGAGCGAGTGCGTGTGTGTATCAATGCTGCATGTAAGATCAGGTGTGATGATGAGCCTATTCCCTGTGTGTGTGTGTGTGTGTGTGTGTTGGGTTAATGAGTCACCTTCTTTTCCGTTATAAAAGATTGATTCTTTCTGTTCATCACACACACACACACACACGCACACAAATACATTTACTCACCATTGTTCGTAGAAGCCTGTTGCCCTTTTTTGTTAATTAGACTCATTGGAATACAAGTTGGCAATTGTGAGACACACACACACACACAGACACACAAGCGCGCGTTGGTCCTCTGGGGTCCGTTGTTGTGCTGCGCCCTCATGCCACTTATTCTCTGTGCCTCAATCGATCGATCGATATATAGATATATATTGCTGCTTTACTTGTTTGTGCTGTTTTTGCTGCCGACCTCACTTCTGACACCCCCCTCCCCTCCCCCTTGGTCCTCTGAGGGACGATGTTGTTGTTCTCCGGCCCGTTGTTGTTCTCGCCTCTGCCTTGAATTGCCAGAGAAACGGCGTTCAAGTGTCAGGCTTGCTGGAGCGAGACGGAAAGTGTGTGCAGGTTTGATTCCTCAGCAGCTACAGGGTGGACCATTAAAGTGCTGAGATGTCAAGGGGGCTTAAATGTGACTTGAGGGGTATCCCAAGGGTGTGTGTGTGTGTGTTTTTTTTTTGTGTTCCTGACGTCATTGATATTTTTCATTGTTTCAGTTGTCAACTTGCTGTTCGCGGCTTAACTGACTTTTATCATTTATTTTTTTTAAAAAAACACGCTTGATTAAAAACAACTTACAAGTAGTTAAAAAGAAGATCTCAATCGCGTACGAGCTCCTCCGGGACCCGCCATATTTACACCGTCCATAAACGAAGACATCACCGCTCAGTCACGTCAAGACGAAGCATGCGCAGACAGAGCTTTTCCTGGCTCTATTCCACATGACAGTTTACATGGCCAAAATGGACTTTTGTTCGATTCGGCAGAAGGAATATTCCACCCCGTGACACAATGAAATTCCATTCGCATTCGGGCGGTTTATTCCAGTTGAAGTGCTAATATGGAGCATTTTCATTCGGTTAGGGCTTCTAAACCGACTGGAATCGAAATAGAAGGCGCCATGTAAACCCCCCCTCATGCTGTTAATGCTAATTGTAAAATCACGTGATTGTCGATTAATCGATGTCATGCATGTGTGTGTGTGTGTGTGTGTGTGTGTGTGTACATGCATGTGTGCAGCTCTCAAGGGGTTCAGCAGTCAAGATAGCCAAATTAACCTTATGTTTTTGTATTTTTTCCGTCCTCGGACACACACACGCACACTCTCCTACACACACACACACACACACACACACACACACACACACTACTCGCGTCTTGGCTCCGCCACGTTGGCCCGCTGAAGCGCACCGGGATGCGGAATGACTGCAGCGTTCCAGGCGAGGGAATGTCTTTGAAACATCACAGCTGCACCGAGGCCAAACGACGCTACCTTGACCCAGCAGCGACTGTCATCGATAATCTGAATACGCCTTAAGATTCATGTTTGATTTACTTCAATAATAATACCAACAAAATAATACAGTTAGCATTTTTGAACAACCTCGAACCTACACCAAAATTCGGGGGATTCTCTCTTTGCCCCACAGCCGCTAAACGGCCGATGTCACTCTGACAGGGCTCTCGCGGTGTAGCTGAATTTTCGATCACTTTTCGTACTCTGGCTGCCGAGAGCAATTTCAATGATGAGGCGCTACGGGGCCCTAAATGAGTCTCTTAAAGACGAGCTGGCCTCCAGGGATGAGCCAAGCTCCCTGGATCAGGTGATGGATCATTCCATCAGACTCGATTGTCGCAACTCGAGGTCACAGACTCCGCCTACCTCGCTTCCTTCCGCTCCACTCCCAAATGCTCCTTATGGGCCGCAGACTTCGTCGCCAGCCCCGCTCCCGGAGATCGGCGAACCCGTGCAACTGCGCCGAACAGATTTGGAGAAGAGGCGCAGGAGGACCACTAATCTGTGCTTATATTGTGGAGAGTCCAGCCGTCGCCGTGACCCCGGCGACGGCTGGACTGTGCCCAAGATCTCGAGAACTGCTTGCGATCTGCCGCAGTGGCCGAAGTCAGAGTATCTGCCGCGTGTTCCCGCGAGCTACCATGACCTTGCTCCAGTATTCAGCAAACGCCATGCCACCGCTCTACACCCGCACAGACCTTACGATGGCGCTAAAGCCCGGCGCAACGCTCCCTAGCAACCGTCTTTTTAACATCTCTCTCGTCCGGAGCGGGAGGCCACGGAGACCTATATCAGCGAACCGTTGGCCGCAGGCATTATCCGGCCCTCCTCGTCACCTGCGGGGGCAGGCTTCTTTCCATGTGTGGACTATCGTGGCCTTAACAACATCGCCATTAAGAACAAGTAACCTTTGCCCTTGATTGACTCTCAAATCAGCTTTCTAATGAAAAAACGGACGGAAATAAATGTATCCATTAATCAAACATAAAGCAGGGGGAGGCGCCTGCTGGCAGCGAGAAGGTTAACCAACACTCCAGCATCCGCCTGCCAGATGGTCGTGTGGCGCGCTTATTGGAGCGACACACACACACACCCACACGCACAAAGCGTTTCCACATCAGCACGGCAGCATGTTAACAACGTCGAGCGCCATTCCCAAGTCGTTCACATCCTTTTCATTTCCTGGTCTCAGTCTGCTGCTTACAGTTAATTGGCTGCCATCTAATCGCCGCTCGTTAGCCGCGCCCAGCCAAACACGCGGCACCTTGCGAATGTCGTCCTCCTCGTCGACAGTGACAGTACGTCTAAGAAATCCTTGATACACAAGAAAGGCCTGCTGGCATCTCTACGTTCGGGATATTTGACGATGGCTGCCCTTGTAGTGCATTTTTTAATCAGCACGTTTTCCCAGCATAGCAGGATGCCCGCGGAAGTGTTGACTGCTTCCCGCGATTTCGCTTTCAACTTTCAGCTTCAAAGAGGACAATTGCATTCCCGAGACCAAATGCTTATCCGTAGCGCTCCCCTGCAGTTTACAGGGCAACGCGTCCTCTGGGTAAGCTATGAGACGAGCCGCGAACGCTGCTTGTGTTACGATCGAGTAAGCCCTCATGATATGGGGCCGCTGTTGCAGGCAAAACTATTGGAAAATGAGTCTTTCAATCCCCAAATATGTAAAAAAAAAAAAAGAATCATCAAAAATAGAGAAAAGTAGATTTACAGATTTTTGTAACTTGAGTCACAAATGTGTAACTAAAGTCATAAATGCGTAACTGAAGTCATAATGTGTAATAGCTAAAGTCACAAAAGTCACTGTTCTTTTGTCTGATCAAAAGCATAACTACGAGTCAAACCTTTTCAAAATGTCCGACAAACTAATAGATTGCACCACAAGGTGGCGCTTAAAGGGCATATTTGGAAATTTATGTCGTGTTAGAGTCTACGGCGGAATGGAAGAAAGAGCCCGTCACAAGCGTTGCCTTTAGAAGTGCGAAGTGATATGAAAAAGAAAATTGGAGCTTTTGCGGCGATTTTTCAAATCTCATCTACATTTGAATGCAATTACACATTTTTTTCCCCCCAACGCACGCGCACACACACAGTCACAGGGCCGTTGACGTGCCTGGGCCGTGACTCACGCATTGGGAGCGGGCCCCGCAGGATGAAATTAGTCTCCTGGCTTGTGCAGCCCGTGGAGACGAGTGATGACACGAGGCCAGCGCGCACCACAGCGATCGATACATTTCACAGCGCCGGCGCAAGGCAAACGTGTCTCAAAGTGTGCGTGTGATATACGTGCTAAGTCGCTAATGCTAAATCGTTCACTACCCCGACAAAAACGTTCTTGCAACCGCACGTTCTAAGATGACGTTAAGTGTTCCGGAATTCCCACATTACTTGAAGGTGTCATCCGTCATCTTTCATGGGTTCTAGTTGCGTTTTTGATGACTCGTCATTTTGTAACAGGCATCCCTGCAGATGCCTGCTGGCAAATCTGCCGAGTGGACTCCCCCCCCCCCCGACGAATTAATGTATATTATATATCAGAACAGGGCGGCACGGTGGACAACTGGTTAGCACATCTGCCTCACAGTTCTGAGGACCGGGGTTCCGCCAGTGTGGAGTTTCCATGTTCTCCCCGTGCCTGCGTGGGTTTTCTCCGGGTACTCCGGTTTCCTCCCACATCCCAAAAACATGCGTGGTAGGTTGATTGAAGACTTTAAATTTCCCTGAGGTGTGAATGTGTGCGCGAATGGTCGTTTGTTTCGATGTGGCCTGCGACCGGCTGCCGACCAGTTCAGGGCGGACCCCGCCTCTTGCCCCAAGATAGCTGGGATAGGCTCCAGCACGCCCGCGACCCTTGTGAGGATAAAGCGGTACAGAAAATGGATGGATGGATATCAGAACAGGCTGCCAGACGGCCCGGAGCAAATAATAGTGTCTTGGTGAAGCAGCATGTGGTGCGACAATTGTATGTTTGGCATCACATAGTTTATTTAAATATGTTTTCCTTCCGCTTCCTTGAGGTGTCTCACTACTTTTATACAAAACTCAGCGCGGCGGTAGCTTGTTTTTCCAAGTCAACAATTGTATGTTTGTCACCATGAGGTGGCTCGATGTTTACTTGTTGTTGTTGTTTTTTTTGTTTTTTTTTACAGTAATAATGGAAATAATTTCTTCCCTTTTCAATTCTTGTAGTTGTCCCAATACTTTGGTCAATATTCTTAGATTTATAAAATCTATTAATCATTTTTTTAGATTTATTCGATCTTTTTTAGGGAATTTTTTTTTTTTTTTCCAAAATGTTCATTGTAATAAGCATCAATTATTCGCTACTTTTCACTATTTCCGGTCATTCAGTGTACTATAACGGACGCTGCTTTTTTTTGTTCTTTATCGCTTCCTGTAAGCGTTCCAATACTTTTGTCCAAAACTCAATATGACGATATGATCGTTAACAATCGTGTGTTTGTCAGTTCGAGGCAGATGGATATTTAACATAAGTGTGACAGCAGCTGCCATTGTGTGAGTTGGCAGATTTTGTCTACTGCTTTCCGTACATTCGCTTTATGCTTTATTTCAAGGAATAACAGTAGAAAGATGACTCTTGGTTTTCCCCCCGGGTGGGGTGTAAAAAGAAAGGAAAAGTGAGTGACGGGTGACGGGGGAGTCGCGGCACACGCTCCGGAGTGAACGGAAGCAGTGGGCGACGAGAAAGGGGAGGAAGGTTGTCACGGCAACGGGTGATCACGACCAGAAAAAGACGTACGAGAGCGACGGTGGCGGCAGGCGTGACCTGCCGACGCCAGAAAAGGGGATTGCGCCGGGTGGGTGGAGGGGCAGGCTCTTAAGAGGCAAGAGGCCTCGGCCAAATGTGACTTTTCAGCAATGTTAAAATATGTTTTGCTTATTACGATCAACCTGGGTTGACAAGGCATCGGAATGCTGTCCGTATCATCATACTCGCTGTGACGTAATACGAGCTACATATATCATCAGACGAGTGGGATTGATATCATTGTGATACTAGCAGTTTTGGGATACGAGTGGTACTGTGACACAAGCAGCGTCAAGATAGTTATATAGCCATACTCAGGGAATTATGATACTAGTGGTATCAAGGTAGACATATTGTGACACTACTTGTATGGTGATACTCACGGCATTGTGGTAACTGTATCACAATACTAGCAGTTTCATGATATTAGCGGTAGCGTGATATGTGTGACATTGTGGCACTGTAATGGGATGCATGGAATCAGCTAACTCAGTTGATTGATAAGTGTTTGATTGTTTTACTGTGAACACGGATTCACTTCTTTTTACTCTTGCATGACTTTGCGAGTAAATACTACCATGACAGTTTCGTCCCGGAACGAACGATTTCTACAAGGCTGGTTAGCCACGGTGGCGATTAATCATGAGGAGACCTTTAGCTCACTGATGCTACCTAAGCGCTAACAGTCGCTGTAAAGGTCAACAGTCTTTTACTTTTAACTGGGGTTGCCATGGTGATGAATGGTCTGCTATTGCCGTCGAATCAGTTTGTTTACCTGCGACTTCCTAGCTTGAGTGAGACCAAATGTGAGCTTGTACTGCACATCTCTTGAGTCTCAATTCTCCAAAACGCCAGTTTTTTTTTTTCCGTTTTTCAGTATTGTTTTCTATAGCATGACACTAGCGGCATTGGGGTAATAGCCTTTGTAAGAAAGTAGTACCAGCTGTCTCGTGATACGAGCAGTGTCATGACACCAGAAGTATTGCGATACTTGCTGTGTCATGACATTAGCGGTATTGTAATGCTTGCTATATTGTGATGACGGCTGTGTCGTGATGCTAGCTGTGCTAATACTAGCTGTATTGTAGTGTGATACTAGCAGTGTCGTGATACTAGCTGTATCATGATACTAGGAATTCTGAGATCTTAGCATTTTAGCATTTATTCTAGCGCTATCCTGATACTAGCGGTATTGTAATACCAGCTGTCTCGTGACACTAACGGAATCGTGATTCTAGCCGTATTGTGATGCTCGCTGTGTTGTGATACTAGCTGTATTAATACTAGCAATATCATAACACCAGAAGTATTGCGATACTAGCTGTGTCGTGAGTTAGCGGTACCATGAGGCTAGCAATTCAGTGATATCGGCAGTATCGTGATATCAACTGTTGTTGTTTTTTTAACGCTGGCTGTGTCAAGATACTAGCTGTGGTAATACTAGCCTTACTGTGCTTTACTGTGATGCTAGCAGTATTGTGATACTAGCTGCAACGTGATACTAACGATGTCTTGGTACTACTTGTACTTGTATACTAGGAATTCCGTGATCTTAGCTTTATCATGACACTCGTGGTAGTGTGCTAACATCTTGTTTCGTAACACTAGCAGTATCGTAATAACGGCTATGTTGTGATATTAGCCGTATTGTGACGCTAGCTGTGCCGTGATACGTGACGTGTTTCTACCAGCAGTATTGTGATACTAGCATTATTTTGACACCATGATATGATACAGCACTAGCCATTTTCTGATATCGGTGGTATTGTGATACTAGCTGTTTTGTAGTACTAGGTTTACCATGGTACTGAATGTTTATCTCTTGCTTGTCAGTGTGTTTATCGAGACAAATGCGATCTTGTGCTGGCTGGCTCTGGTTTTCCGCCGAGGAAGCCAAAATTTCTGAGCCACGGTCGCCTCGGCATGTCTGTCCCCTCTGGCGAGAGGAGACAGAGCAGACGGCCTGACGTGGAACGGCGTTGTTGATGATGTTGTTGTCTTCCGCCTGGCCAGGAGCGAGCGAGCGAATGCTCATGTGTCAAATTATCAGCGCTGACGGTTAATTGACTTTGGGAGGCGGCAGTGGCCCGAAAACAACTCCAGAAGTTGCTGCCCTTCCATTATCTCACAGGAACAGCAGCAGATTCTACTTCTTCCCTAATTGTTTTTTTTATTTTTATTTTTTTTTTTGGGGTGCCATTTCTTCTTCTTCCGTAATTGTTTTTTTTGTTGTTGTTTTTTTTTGGCCATTTAATTGTCCACCAGTGGAAAGTGTGTGGAGGCACAGAAGATGAAGTGGACTTAATAACGATGTTTGTGCTTCTCCTGCTTCCCCCCTCCCCCTTCCATCTTATATTAAAAATAGTATAAAGTCTTCCCAGATGAGTAGAGGCTGTCATACTTCCAAAACGTATCTTTCTCTTCACTTTTCACTTCCTGTACATGTCCCAATAGTTTTTGTCCTAACGCTGCATGCTTTTCAGAGTACTGCATGGTGATACTAGCAGCATCGTAATACTTGTTGTGTACTATATTAGTCCAGTGGGTCTTAACCTTGTTTTCATACACGCATTGACGGAACCCTTCGTAATTGGGAAACACAAAATATGGTTTATGTCCAATTCAAAACAGGCATATAGTTTATTTATGCACAAAATGAACAAAAGAAAGAAGAAACCCAACAGGAAAATGCTTTTCACACAAAAACTAAAACATAACACAGTTCAATGAAAATTTACCGTAAATGAAAGTGAATTTTGATGTTGATTGTCACCTTGGCAAGTCCCACTCATATCATTTTCCCAACTAAGTCTGTTCCTTTTCTTTTTTTTTATGTCTACAATCCTAGAAAAGGATTGCTCGCTACGTCCGGTGCAAGTTTGCCCATATTTGGAAGTGGTTGAAGTAGCATGGATGCTTTTACCACTTGTTAGTCTTTTGCTGGTCAAAGATACGCACATTTGGTAGATACAACACGCCTCTTTGAGCTACAGGCCTACGACGAGGCTAAGGTAAGAATATTTTTTTTTGCCCTTATTTCAAATGGTCTGTATTAATAGCACATGCTTTGACATTGACAAAAAAAGTAAACCTCATGAAAAATGGTTGAGAAATGAGTAAGGGTAAGTGTCCACTGTAGATCCAGGGAAGTAACTTGGACTGTTGACATTGAATGAGTTAAGCATGTTTTTATTTTATTTTTATTTTTTTTATCTAATTGTTATCAGTTGTTGGAAGGTCTTGGTACTTATCCGAACCGTAATTCTCAACTGCTATAAATCAGCCTATTTTTTTTTTTTTTTTTTTTGGCCCACTCTCTATATTTAAAAGCTTCATACTTTAATGCCATTATACAATGTATGCCTGTGAGGTGCAGGTATTTTTTTTGTCCACTTCCTCACATTCGACACAAAACTGTCCCATCGTTATCACTGTGATACGAGCTCATACAGTGTTAACCGGCTGTGTCGTGATACCAGCCATATTGTAACTCCAGCAGTATCGTGACCCTTGCTGCGTCGTGATACTAACTGTATTGTGATACTAGCCGTTCCATGTTATTATTAGCTGTACCGTATGATGTCTGTATCACAATACTTGGGAGTTTTGCTGTACTTGAGGGTACATCAGGGCATATCGAAATATCACTGGTGTTTGTGTGTGTGTGTGTGTGTGTGTGTGTGTGTGTTTTCGAGCAGATGATTTTCTCCTTAAAGTGCGGTCACACCAGTGCTTGTTTTGCAGGAGGACACAAACAACCTTTCTGAGTTGGTTGTTGCCGCTTGTTTTTTTTTTTTTTTTTAATTCTCACAATTGGACTCCTCCTTTCTCTTCATCGCCAGCCTCCTCTTCCTCCCCTGCTGTCTCTGTCGTGTATCTCAGTATGTGTTGTGACACTTGGCGTAGGTCACAGTTTAGCCACAATTAGCAGACAATTGTGGCTGTACACTGCAGGGGTACAAACACAGTAAACAAAGCCAAAATAAAAAAAAAAAGATGGCTGTGACTTTTTGTAGGTCTACTCATGTTGGACATCAAATTCCATGTTGCTAGCTGCTATGGGTTTCAGGGGCTGGTCTACTCATGATAGATGTCTACCAAATTTCATGTCACTAAGTAGAACTGAGTTCGGCGATTTTTTTTTTTTTTTATGAGTCTTGAGGGCACTACAGGGCCAAAAGGGGAGCTTTTGAGACTTTTTTTGTGGATCTACTTCTGCCAGACAAGCCGACCAAATGTCATGCTGCAGAGGGAAACTGGCTTTGGGGGATGATTTGTTTTGTATTCCTGAGGGCGCCACCGAACCCTAATGGCCACTTCGAACCAGAATGGCAGTCTTTCCTGCGTCGCTCTGTCCCAAACATATGTGCAGGGTGCTACCAGGTCAAATCGGTTGCCTTGGCCCCCGGGCGCTGGCAACCCACGCTTTCAGCATTGCTGGCTCGTACCGCCGCTTCCTGTTTACAGCGTGAGTGACAGATCGGCGAGTTGGCCCGACAGCTCGTTAGCGAGGAGGCGGCGGCTGTCCGTCATCGGGAGAAAAAAAACAAAAAAAGAAATAAATAAAATGGCGATGCTGAGACGAGGGCCAATCTCTGCGCTCGCTTTATTAGGTACAGTATGCCTGCGCATTCTAGTGAGCTCAAAGCTAAGCTAAGCTAACAATGCTCACTTTTAATTGACACTCAGCGTAGGATTCCCTTCACAACATGATTATGATATCACGTACGGTATTGTTATACTGTCTGTATCATGGCACGAGCGGTGTCTTGATACTAGCTGTGTCGTAATACCGGCAGTATTGTGACACTGGCGCTACCATGATACCGCGGTAGTCGTAGCGTTTCACTTGGCTTCATTGCCTCCAGTGCTTGCTTGTCTATGTTGCATTTTTATATTTTGTCCAATCAAATTGACCTCCATCCATCCATCCATTTTCTGTACCACTTATCCTGACCAGGGAAAACGCGGCACTTTTCTGGCGCTTACATAATGACAGAGCATGCTGGCGTGGGGCCCAGCCCCCCCGAGGCTGAGGCGCCCCTTTTTTGCACACGCTCCGCAGGGACGGATTACAACCCGCAGCCGCTATTCCACCCCCAACCATCGAATCACTTTGTCTGATAACTCTGATGAGATTTCTCCTGACGGATGCCGTACGTTACGGGGACGGACATCTCGCTGACATTCCAATTACATTTTCCTCACCGCCTGATCAACAAATCAAATCAGATTCTCCCCAGAAAAGCAGACGGAACGGCGCCCGTGCGAGGGCAGCGCCATTCCAGGAAACAGGCCCGCTCCCTGGGCCTCGTTAGCCTCAGTGAGATGTTGGTGACTTGCTGAAAAAAAATGAAATAATAGATAACTAACCTGTGGCGCTTCTTTCTTGTCCCACAATTTTGTAATGCCATCCATCCATCCATCTTCGGGCAAGAGGCGGGGTCCACCCTGAACCGGTCGTCAGCCAATCGCACAAACCTGATACCAGGACTGTGATACTTGATGTATCATGTGACTAGCTGTATCATGATACTACTTGTATTGTTATACTATCGGTATCATGATACTAGCCGCATCGTGATAATAGCTGTGTTGTTATAGTGGGTGAATCGTGATGCTACTTATATCGTGATGCTGGCAGTATCCTAATACAAGGTACTCGGTACTAGCTGTACGGTGTGGTTAAACAACTTGCATTGTGATACTATCAGTATCGACCATGAGGGTCGGGGCATCGAGAATCGGGAACCGATTGGAACCGGGACTGACGTTCCGGTTGTCCTGGAATGGTTCAAATTTAAAAATGTCGGTTCCCGCTTTCGATGCCTCCAGTCCGCCGACCCCGACGAAGAAAGCGGCGAATACCAACGAAGAAAAATGTGTATTGCGCTACCGGCTGCGTCGCGATACGAGCTGTATCGCGATACTTGCAATTCCAAGAACTATACTGGAACCGCACGCACGCGCAAGCACTCGACACCACCGCTACCGCCGTCGACGCGTCTCCAGGGACCTATGCCGCAGCGGCAGCACTGTTGTTACTATAATTATGATCTAACCACCTCATCGCAGCTGCAATAGCACAGATGCTATATGTAGGTGCTGCCCACAGACGGATATACACACAACGTGTATGCACACACACACACACACACACACACACAGAAACACCTCCCATACATCAGTGTGTCTTTAGTAGAGGAGAGAGAGAGAGAGAGAGGAGTGGGAGAGCGAGGCAGGGAATTAGTATTCCGAGCACAGGGAGGGAAGCTGAGAGCAAGCATCCAGCAAGGAAGGAGGAGGAGGAGGATGAGGATGAGGAGGATGAGGAGGAGGAGGGTGAGGAATATTCGAGCGAGCGGGAGGGCTGCCATCGTTTGCTCCATTTCTCCGCATCCTCGTCAGCGAGCGTGAGAGGACGCGAGCGAGGTGGGGAAGCTGCCGGGCGCCCGTTCTTTGCTCTCGCCCGCATTTCTCACCCGACGCGACGGCGGCAAGCGGCGAGATCCGTGCACGTTCGACGGTAGGCACGCGCGCACTCCATACGTCACGCAACGTGCGCGCGCACATCTCGTGTTCTACGTGTAGCGCGCACGGCGTTCATGTTGCTTTTTTTTTTTTTTTTTTTTGCACGTAGCGAGGATGCGCCAACGTTTGCCGACTGCACATGTATTTTTATTTAAAAAAAAATTAAGAGCAGCAGCGGACGTTCTCGGGTGACGCGCGCGCACGTCAACCTGCCTTCTGCGTGCGAGCGCGCGCCCGTCAAGCGTCTCCTCTCCCTTGCTTTCGCAGCTCCCGCGGGGCCACGCCCCTTTACCTTGACCGCCAAATGGGATTCGTGCAAATAGCGCGTGTGCGCGTGCGCGTGCCCCGTGCGGCGTTAAAAAAAAAAAAAAAAAAAAGGTTGCTCTTCCTGTTACAGCAGAACATGGCAGCCTGTGTGTGTAGTATAGACATATAGGACCTAGAGCGGTTTGTCACAGCACAAAAAGACAAGCACTGACCTCTACTTCCCATCCGTCGAAGTATTCAATCGGCCTGTTTGTGAACCGAAAATGCCAGAAGGAAGGTGGCCCAGACAGAAGCAATCGAAAATTCCCAAAACAAAACAAAACCGCACGCGCAATTGAAGTGATCGGTGCCTTGTAAGCAAAGAGCTGTACGGCGTGTCAGAAGAATCCTCATGCTCGGATTGGGATTTTATCCGAATGTCTACCGTTTCTTCCCAATTCTCACCGCTACCCTGCCCTTCCTAAATCCCCCCCCTCCAAAAAAAAAAAGAGATTTCATGATCCCGTCACTGTGGAAATAATCCCTCGTAAACCTTTTAGTTAGGTTGGGATTTGTTGTTTGTCTGTATCGTAATCTCCGAGCAGGGAAATTCCATTGTCCTCTTCTTCCCTCCTACTCTTAATCCAGTCCGTCCCGAATCCAAGTCATAGTGCCAGGAGAGATTCCCCAATCCTGCCACTCTAGAAATAATCCTTTATAAACCTTCTGCTCGGGTAGGGATATGTTATTTGTCGTCACCGGAATATCAGAGCAAGGGAATTCCATCATCGTGATCTTCCCTCTCCTCTCTGCCATTCCATATATAGCCAATGTGAGTTATTGATCCCAGATGAAGATATTGGACCGCTTTGGAAATAATCCCTCATGAGCCTCCTGCTTGTGTTTGGATTTGTTGCTTGTCTTTAATTGAAATCTCTGAGCAAGGGAAACCGATCGTCCTCATCGTCGCGCTTGCCCCTTTCCCAGCCGTGGGAAATGTGGGTGTTTAAATAGCTTTGGTGGACCCCTCCGCCCACCTTGTGCGGTGGGAACTGCAATCCAACGATGCGACGCGAGCAGCCCGTCGGCTTGACGGCCGAGTCATGGCAGGGTGGCGTTGTTCAAAATGAGAGCCGCAGCTTGTTAATGAGTCACTGGAGGTCATCATGTACATTTCAAACATTTCCGCCGTTGTTTCCATCTATTTCCTCATAATCTGACCGGCTATTATCTTCTGGTGATTTTCCCTTTTGTCCGCCATAATGTGACGCCGACCTTGTCCGGCGGCACGGTTGCGACCGGGCGGCCCGCTGCGTGTATCGATCCCGAGCGGCGCGCCGGTCAATGGAGCGTCTGCGGGAGGTATCGTGTTGCCACGCGTGCACCAAAAGGCTCCTTTACCCAGCAGCCACGGAAATGCTCCGCTTCAGAAACCCGCGCACGATGTGGCCGAGTCGGTTAGCCCGTTTTTATTAGTAGCTGGACTACAAACTGGACTACACGGTCCTCATTGACTTACTACTTTACATTTGCTTTACTTCGCGACAAAGACAAGGATATTTCACGTTCAAACTGATCAACCTGATTGTTTTTGAGCGAATAATCATGAATTTAGCGGCCACGTTTCTCTCTGCCACTCAGAGAGAAACGTTTCCTCGAATGACATCCGGCGACCAATCGCCCGTTCACTCCGGTCCCTCCTCGAACTGACCTCCTGCCGCTCTTTTGCCTCTGATTGATTGGTTCTGTTGACGCAGTCGTTCAAAATGAAGAAAAGCGCTGAAAAGCTAATCGAGTGTGATTAGTTATATTACTTTGAGAAAGTAAGTTCAACCGCTATTACATTTTCGACAGTGTAACTGGTTGTTAGATGTCTGAACTTTCAGGATTCAATTATGAGGAATATGCCAAAAAATGTGTACTACACCAAACGGAAGTGAACTATTCTACTCGGTGAAAACGTGCCTCCTGACAGTGATGATCGAAAGTGAGCATTGCTATCCTTGGCATAGGTTGTTGTTGTTTTTTGACAAAGCTGTAATGTAGTGTGTGCGGGCTGCACCTAATAAAGTGTCCTGTGAGTGTGGTCGTTTTGCAGTTGTCCCCGGAGGCGTTCAGGCTGAGCGAAAGCGAGAGTTTCTGGCTCTGACCTGCTTTTTTTTTTTTTTTTTTTTTTGTCTGCTTGTTTTTTTGGGGGTTTTTTTTTTGTGTTTTTTTGACAGAATTAGTTCAACAACAAAAGTTTCTCTCAGAGCTATAAAGCATGCTCACTCAACGTGTTGGCGTTTTAAACTCTCTTCTGGTTTTAGACTGATTGGTTTCTTTCATTTGTGTGCTTTTAGGAGATGTCAGGAGAGAGTCCTTCAAGGAAGTCTATGCTGATTGGCTGATAGGTTTCAGCCGGAGGAATAAAAAGCAAGGCGCTCATTTTGCTCTTTAGCAACGTGACGACATGCTAAAGGTTACACACACACGCAATTTCCTAGAACATGATCCGAGTCGAACTTGTCAGTAGGTAGACGCTCCTAGTACAGGATCTCAATAGGACTTCCTAGTAGACCTTGCTAATACAACATCCCAATAGAAATTCCCAATAGAACTTTATGGTAGACCTTCCAAGTACAGCACCCTAGAATAACTTCCCGGTAGAATTTGTTCGTATAGGATCGCAATAGAATTTACCAGTAGAACTTCCTAGTACAGTATTGCAGGAGAACTTCTTAATACAACATCCCAGTAGATTCTACTTTCTGCAGAACCTCCCAGCACAGTACTGCAGGAGAACCTTCTAGTAAAGCATCCCAATTGAAATTCTTTGTTCCCAGTAGAACTTCCTATCAGCACGTTCTCGTACAGGATATCGTTCGAATTTTGTCGGAGACCTTCCTAGGACAACATGCCAACAGCAATTCCCAGTAGAATCTCCTCGTAAAAGTCCCCTACTACATACCCGAGGCAGAGTTTCCAGCCAAATTTCCCAGTACAACTTTCCAGTCAATGTTCCCAGTGGAACTTCCTGGTAGAATTTCTTAGTGCGGTGTCCCAGTAGAACATTCGAGCAACCTAAGACAATGATCTACGAGAAACTCTGAAGTACTGCATCCTAACTGAATTTCCTTGTACAAGTAACTGAGTACAGGATCCCAGTAGAACTTTCTAGTAAAATTCCACAGTCTAGCATCCCAAAGAACATCCTTGTAGAACCTCCATGTGGACCATTCCAGTAGAACTTCCTAGCAAGGCATCTCAATAGAACTTCTGATACATCTTCCTTGCAAAACCTTCCCAGTAGAACTTTGCATCAAACATTATAGCGGGCGCACAGATATGTGACGTTCTTCGTTGTTGATTTTGTTTTTGCAGTCGAAGTGAATCGGCGGGGTCCATCGCTCCTTCATGGGCCCGTCATTTCGGTCCGCGTGATCCGGCCCTGACATTCCTGGGCAGAGCCTCTTCTCTGCTCAACTTCCGGACAGGGAGGGGGCGGGCAGTGGGCTGAGGTGCTGCGCTGCGATTGGCCGAGCGCGGGCGAGAGTGCGATGCGGATTGGAGGATGTCGGGTGACTGGGATGAAGACCTGTGCAAGAAGGCACTGATGCTGGTGGAGGAGCTGTGCTTAAACTCGCCCCGCGGGTACAGCCAGAGCGAACTCTGTCAGGAGTTCAGCTACCTGCTCAGGGGCCGCAACAGACAGCTGGACGCAGGTAAGAAGAAAAGCACAGAACCGTACCAAACGGAATTTTACAGATTTATTCTAGTAGCGCAACCGTAACCAACATGGAAAAGTGCTGAAATGTGGGATGTTATTTGTCTGATATTTTAAGACTCTTTAGAAGGAATACACTGAGAAATCTGTACCGTAGCAAACAGAACCGAACCGGGCTACTCGATGGAAACTATACATTCAAAAGGGTTTACTTACTTTTTCCTCCCGCCGTACTTGGAAGAAACGTAGAATTCGATGTGCCTGGACAACTCATTTCAACGAAAAACACCTAAAAAGTGAAACACCATATTTCTGACGTTTTAGGAATTCATATCCGACCGAACCGAACCGAACCGAACCGCCTTACTCGGTGGAAACGAGGATTTGATGTACTTGCGCAACTCATTGCCATTCAATGTTTGTTCAGTATTATCTGCGTCGAGTGCCAAGCGCGTCTGTCATTAAAAAGATGCGTAAACATGCTCGCGCATGAAATATTCATAGGCGCATCTCATTTGTTTTATGAGCCCCCAAAGAGTCTCGCTATGAAAGCTCTTTGATTGTTCGCTCCGATGGACTCGGCGCGCGCCGTTGCTCGCTCCAGAGCCGTGCGCTCTTTTGCAGATTAGCACCGCTGCCGTGTCGATTGGCCCGAATCGGTCGCCGCTTTGCGAGATTTGCGAAGAAAATGTCACAGCGCGGCCCAAGGCGGTGGTCTCTGAGGGACGGGAAGCGAGGGGGGGGGGGGGGAGTCTTTGACGCGCACACACTCCCAGAGCAGTTGCAAATGGATGTGATTGACAGGAAGTGTCAGAGCAGCGTCGCGACAGAGACAACCCCCGCCCCGCCGCAACCAACTCACCACCGTGCTGCATTTTTTTGTTTTTTTTGTCTTTGATGATGGTTTGTGGTTTATTTTGGTCTTTCAATTTGGTCTTGGATATATTTGTTGTATGTATTGAACCTGTTTTAACCAGGTAAAACCCATCACAAGAGTGACCTGGCCAAGAGGTCAGCAGCATGTCATGAGAACAGTTACAAGGAAGCGACAAAATAGACAATATAGACAGTGAGAGTTAAGGTGCTACGGTATGTTTCAAATAACACGACAAAAAACAACAACAACAAATCAACATTTTAAAACCCAAGCACTGTTCGGTGGTGTCCAGTTGAAGTCCCTCGGCATAGAACCGAATACTCCAAGTGGAACAAGTCTCGAGAGTTTCAATTTGGTCCAGCAGAGTATTCTACGTCTCAGATTTGGTCTGAGATTTCTCTTTTTTTTTTTCTGTCTTTGATTGTGTTTGTCTGATTGTGATTGTTTTGGTCTGGTTATTTGTGTCTTATTATTCCATTGTTTTTTTATCTGTGATGATGATTATTTTTTTGTTTTTGTGATTTTGATGATTGTTGCAAGCTTTGTTCTTGTATTTGATGATTGTTTTTGTCTTCAACAGTTTTGTCTTTTGCTTTTTTTGTTTTGCTTTTAGGATACATTTTTCTTTGACGATTCATCCTTGTATGACGTCACAATGTGTGTAATTCTTTCCAAACGAGGGGTTTGTGTTAGCCCGCGACCCTGGTGAGGACAAGCAGTCCAGAAAATGGCTGGATGGATGGATGGATGGCTGGATGGAGGGATGGATGGATGGATGGATGGATGGGTGGGTTTGTGTTGATGTTTTTTTGGTGTCACAGGAAGGTGGCACATCCCGACAGTGGCGACGCACTTTTTTTACTCACATCCGAGCATTAGCGACACTTTCTGTGTCGCCCACTACTTCAATTTTCCCCCCTTTCTCCTTCCTCTTCCCCCCCCCCCCCCCCCCAATCAATACATGAAGCTTTCTCATCGCCTTCACTGGCCTCGGCCCTAAATCATCGCCATCTTGTTTTTACCCGTCTCTCCTTCACGCGCGCTCGCATCGACTTCCTCGGGACGAATGAAAAGCAGGAACGGATGCACTCGGCAATAACCTTCTCCGTGTCCCTCTGTTTATTCTGTTTTTCTCTAACGGTATTCATTTGTGTCCCCCGAGGTGGAAAGGTGGATCCCCGGGACCACCGCCCACTCCACCTCCCTTTTGCACGCCAGTTCCCCTTTCTTGGGGCTAAGCGAGGCGAAGGAATCTGAAAAAGCCCTCCTGAATCTCCTCCCATCCCCCCTTCTTTGCAGTCCTATCACTGAGGAACAAGTGCTGATTAATGACATACAGAGACTGATGAATAATTCACAGGAGGGAGGCCGGGCGGGCGGGTGGGCAGGCAGAGCGCATCATGGGAAAACTGCCAGCGACCAGCCAGCGTTTTCCAGACACTTTTTCGGCTCCCGATTCCGTCGTTGAGTGATTGAACGTACTCGACCTAAGAAAATATGACCTTGAGAAAGAAGCATTTTCGAATGAGTTAGATAACTTGAGTCACGTGATTTCGCCCAGACAATCAGGAATTCACAGGATCATGCTTGAGGGCTGTTTTTCTTCCGGTGGAACTGGGGAGGGAATTCTGAACAGTCCCAAATAGCAGCCAGTGTTAGCACGAAACCTTCAGGCTTCTGCTTGAAAGCAAAAATAAAAGCCTACTAAAACACCTGAACTTGAGTTGGGGTTAATCGGGGGTATTTAAAGTGGTGTCAGGTGTGTGCTGACTCCTAAAACATGAGTTTAAATGTGATTGGTGAATTCTGAACACCGTCATTTAAAGGGTGTGTGCACACTTGTGCGGCTACGAGGCTTGACACGATCAGGATACCTCTCTAATATTGTCTTTGTTTTTGTCATTTTCGTCCATCTTTGGCGACACTACGCAACTTACTTACTTCAAAACTCTTCAAGAACTCATGGAATCTCTACAGTCCCTCACGCAACAAATCTCCCTCCTTTCGCCGAACATGCAATCCGACCACTCCCCAGTAAGCACTCCTTCCGAGCCCGCAGCCTCCGAGCCACCCCGTCTCCCGTACAAAGAACCTCATGTCCCCCCCGCCCGAGCCCTACTCCGGGGACCTAGGTGCATGTAGCCGATTTCTCCTCAATTGCTCCCGAGTCTTCAACCTACAACCGTAGTTATCCCACCGAACGATCCAAGGTCGCGTTTGTCACTAACGTCCTCCATGGCAAAGCAGGCAGGCTTAAATACCGGCGGTGATGAGGCTGATTGGAGACATGTGCTGAAAACAAAGAGGGGAGAGAGGACGCAAAGAGCCCTCAAGGCTACTATAATGGAACTGCAGGACAGTACATGACACCGCGAACTGTTGAGCAATTGACGTTGTACATCAAGCAAGAATGGGAAAGAATTCCACCGACAAAGCTTCCACAATTAGCGTTCTTCGTTCCCGAACACTTGTTGAGTGTTGGTAAAAGCAAAGGTGATTTAACAGAGTCGTAAACATGCTCCTGTCCCAGCTGTTTTGGAACGTGTTGGAGGCATCAAATTCAAAATGGGTGAATATGTGCAAAACAAATATCATCAATATCGTATTTATCAGAAACATTCAATTCAAAAATAACATGTCTTTGTAGTGTATTCAACTGAATAGATGTTAAAAAGGATTTAAAAATCATTGTGTTCTGTTTTTGTTTACATTTTACACAACGTCCCAACTTCATTGGAATTGGGGTTCGGAGTTCGAAGTCCGGTCGGTCGGCTGGATGGTCTGTTGCTTGTTAAATTAAATTCATTCGGGATCGTGTTACTTCGTTGTTAATGCGTCAATTTGAACTTGTCAGCTGGTTTGTTTTTTTTGTTATTTATTTAGCCCATTTGTTGTCTGTTAGTATGTTGGTGACTTCGTATATAAACTGTAATGACTGCGCTCATCATCTAGGTCGTTAGTTACCCGGTTTATCAGTGGGGTGGTGTGCGGGAAGAGAATGAAGCCCTTACTGGGGGACGTGTCAATGACATGATGCCATATTGTAGCGCCTTGGCATAGGTCTTGTTTCACTAAAATCGTCCGTGTGGTCATTTTCAGAGATTTCGGTGAGCCTACTGTCGGTGATCGTGACGTTCTGCGGCATCGTGCTGCTGTCGGTGTCGCTCTTTGTGTCATGGAAGCTGTGCTGGCTGCCCTGGCGGGACAAAGAGGGCGGTGGCCTGAGCCTGACGTCGGGGTTGCTGCCGGGCAGCATGGGAGGCCTGGGCGGCGCGCCGGGCTCCTCCTTCTTGCCGCCGCTGCTGCAGAGGAAGGAGGGCCAGTCTTCGTCATCGCTCTACCCGTCGCTGGGCCAGCAGGGGCAGCACCACCCGCACTTCTCCGACCTGGTGGGGCTGGAGAGGGGTGACGGCGGTGGCGGCGTTGGCGGCGTGGTGGGCGGCCCGCATGAGACCCAGGAGCACTCCTACCTGGACATGGACTCGTACCCGAACAACGCTGGTGAGACCTGCACTCGACACCAATTTTTTAGCTAAAATTCAAGGGAGATTTCTTGTTGAGGAAAAGGTGAAAACGAAGAACTAATAATAAACAAAACAATCTTTTTTTGTTGATTATTTTCCATCTCTATTTTCCATCCATCCATTCTCTGTACCGCTTATCCTCACAAGGGTCGCGGGAGCGCTGGAGCCTGTCCCAGCTACCTTCGGGTGAGAGGTGGGCTACACCCTGGATGGGTCGCCAGCCAATCGCAGGGCACAAACAACCATTGGCACTCACATTCACACCTACGGGCAATTTAGTCTTCAGTCGACCTATCACGCATGTTTTTGGGATGTGGGAGGAAACCGGAGGACCTGGAGAAATTCCAAGCAGGCACGGGGAGAACATGCAAACTCCACACAGGCGAGGCCGGCTATGAACTCGGGTCCTCAGAACTGTGAGGCAGATGTGCTAACCGGTCGTTCACCGTGCCGCCCCATCTCTTTATTCGGTTTTTTTCTAAAAAAAAAAAAAAAAAAAAAAAAAATGTGTTGTTGTTGTAAAAGTAACATTTTTTTTGGAATGTTTTTCTTGAAGGCGGCACAGTATTTATTCCTTCGTCTATATTCCTGTCAGAGGTCACCACAGCGAGTCGCTCATGTGATTTGTTGCATTTAATGTAACTGTCACACATCACATTTTCCTGGTACGCTTTTAAGGCGAGGTTCTAAAAAAAAAAAATAACGAAGCGAAAACACTTTGCGTGTGGAGTGTGCTGTCCCTAATAAATTGTCCTTTCGGTGTACATTACCGAGCTGTATAAAGCGTGCGTGTGCTATAAATAGTCCACACCGCACTGCTGTCATTAGTGTTATGTGGGGGTGGGGGCGGGGGGCCTCCGCACGATGCTCCGACTGGCCCGCTGAAAAGATATCCAATCGGGATGTTTTGGTGTGGTGTCTCCATGGCGACCCGCTTGTATTTATGCCAACATTTAAAACGGGTTTGGTACGTTCGATCGATGGCATCGATGACTCCCAGTGGACATAACCAACGTCACTCTCAGTCAGAAGATGAGTGGTTTGTCCGTCTGCCTTACGGTTTTGAGGTTCTGTGATCGAATATCGGCCTTCCTGTATGATATTCCCTGCTCGTACTGGAAGTAATTAATGCTGCTTGGTTTCTTCTACTTATGTGTTTTTTTTTTTTTTTTTAACCCCTTTTTTTTTCTCAACCGGAACCTTCAGGGACCCTGAAGCTGAGCCAAACGTCTCCGGACGTCCCCAACTCGGAGGGGGGCGCCCACCCCCACAAGGACCTGCCCAACGCCGTCTCCCAGCAGCAGGTCACGGCCCGGTCAGTTAGCCTCCAGTTGCAGGAAAACCGTCAATGACATCACCAATGAACTCCTCGATTGATATTATTTTATGACGTCATAAAGATTCATGGCCGAGTCAGCATCCGTTACGAAATGGAGCGCAAAAAAAAAGGCCAACCCATTTCACACAAATGGCCCTTCTTTTGCTGTTGGTGAATCATATAAATATATTTATATATATATATATATATATATATTTTTTTTTTTAAATAACAAACTAAAAGAAATAAAGAGAGTAAGAAAAGAAAGGAAGAAAATACTCATATTGTATATTCTTTTAATAATATTAAAAAAATATATATATATATTTTGTTTTACTTTTTTCCTCTTAAAATGAAAACTTTATTCTTGGACGATTGCAACTTTAATTCTAAATGAATGAGATTTTTTATACAATGAAAGATTTTTTTTCTCATAAGTGTCATTTTTGTTACAATAAAGATATTTATTGTAGAAACGCAACTTTTATTTGCAGGATTATGACTTTGGTAAAATTCTCTGGTAAAATTAGATTTTATTCTTGAAAGTAAAAGACATTCTGTTTTTAAAGCCTTTTTTTTACATTTTAAAATAAAATTTAAATAAAAAATGATTACGTTTTACAACTTTTTTCCTAAAAATAAAACTTTATTCTAGGACAGTTACAACTTTTATTCAAAACAAATTGGATTTTTTTTCACCCATAATTAAAGTTGTTTTTTTTTTTTTTTCAGATAAATAATTTTACAAAGAAAATATTTATTGGGAAAAAAAAATCATCTGACTTTATTCTTGTTAGGTTGTGCATTTTATTCTCAAAGGAAAAATAAATAGTTAAATTGTGGCTTTGTAAAATTATATATTTTTAAAAAGTCTTATTTTCTAAAAAAAAGAAAACAAAGTGAGAGGGAATTTTTTCACAGTGTATGAAATACCAACAAAAAAAGAAAAATGAAAGAAAACCCTTCCATTGCTGTGTATTTTAATAGGAAAAAGAAGCTTATTTTCATATTTTGTGATTTATTTTTCCAAAAATATACATTTGCTGTTGTTGTTTTTTTAAATACGACTTTATTCCTGCAGGATTCCGACTTTCTTTCAAGCATTTAGTCTCGAGTTTCATGATCAAATATGATTCCATGCCTTATAAAAGCTTTAAGTGCACATATCCACATATTTAGTTTTTATTGCAAGCGGGTTTTACTGTGTTTGGAGGCTTTGGAAAATCGTTTGTAATAAGGCCGGGCTGCTGTAATAAGTGTCGGGCTATATTAACAGTGGAAGAAGATGCTTTGGCGCTGCTTGACTTGATACTCCGTTGTGTGTCCGTGGTGTGTTTTCAGGCCCAAGCCCATGACTCACCAGCTGTCCAGTCCCGACTTCCACGGCGAGGAGAAGGAGCAGGTGACCAGCATCGGGCAAATCAAACCCGAGCTGTACCGGCCCAAAGGCGACCCGGGCGACGGCAAGCAGGGCGAAGCCTGCGGCAAGATCAGCTTCCTGCTGCGTTACGCCTTCAAGTGAGTGACAATCGCGCGCGCGGCCTAATACACACGCCCACACGCACGTACGCACGCACGCGCAGCCAGGCCAAGTCGGTGGGAATTTGCTGACTCAGCATCTGTGCTAAGCCTTTATTGACTTTATGCTTGCTCACCGCCTTCAAAACAGCCTCAAATCCTCCCAAAACGTCTCCAAGGTTGCGTTCGCCTCTCACAGTTGTCGTCATTGTCTGCACAAAAACACGCAATCATCCTACGACACAAAATGTAGCAAAAGACACACAACCGTCCGGCGGTGATGCTGGGATCCTCGTACTGGACATAACATTAGGCACACCTGCATGCTCAAGCTAATGCAAAAATAAAAATAATCAAACTTAATTTTTAGTGTTTTTCCATGTTCTTTCTCTTCTGTGGAGACTAAAATCTTAAAAAATGGGTATTGTTCCTGAGAAAATAGCTTAACTTTCCCTAAGAAAATAGAACTATTATTGAATGTATTGGAGTCCATATTGGATGTCCAAAAAAACATTCCTTAAAATAAATTCTTGAAAAATATTTGATTTTCTTGGAAAATAAAAAACATTTCTCCAAAAATACACCTTTACTTATTATTTTTTTTAAAAAATAAAAATGCCTAATTTTCTTGAAACTCCCAAAATGCAGTTTTTTCTTGAAAAATTAAAAAGTCCAAATTCAAAGTTTCAAATTTCTTTAAAAATGAAAAATGTTCTTAGCAAAAAAGATCAACAATAACAGCTTTTTTTTACCTAAAATTTTTTTAAACATTTCTTATATCATATTTTTCTTCCAAAATACAAAACATTTCTCCCCCAAACATTTTTCTCGCAAAATACAATTTGAAAATAAGGACAAATCTTGAAAAACAACAACAACAAAAAAAAAACATTTCTCAATCCCAATTTATTTGGAGGTAAAATACCTTTTTTTTAAAAAAAAAAAAAAAAAAAAAAGATAAGACGACCTATCTGCTACTCCCGCACCGACCGTGTGTCGGCTTTTAATGGGCCTGCCGATTGAATCTTTGTTTCCCGGAGGAACACGAGAAATATTGACTCTGTTGTTGTGACGCCGGCAATATCCGTCGGTTTTATCGTGCGTGAGCAACATGCTAACACACATGCTAACACACTCACTGTGCCTTGTCTCCAGTTAATGAGGCGACAGTGTGAGGAGCATCACACCATAAATCATATTGCGCCCTCATAAATGGGCCGTATGAATGCTTTTTATCATGAGGCCAATCCAACCGCCGCCGGACTCATTCCCGCCATGCGTGAATGTGTGCCTGTGCGTGTGTTGTTGTGCTTTCAAGCGGCTCAGCATTTATAATTCACGTGCCGCCTTTGACTTTTCTGACCATCAGCACTTTGCGGCGCCGTTGCAATGCTTCAACGCGTCGCCGCCGCCGCCGCCGGCCAGCTAGCGGCCCGAATGTCCCGCGGAGCACGTGAGCTTGTTTTCGAAAAACCGTCCACTTTGTCAGTGGCACTGCATCATCCTGAGAGGACTAATAGCTCGCAGGCTCTCCGCCCGGTAGAAGGCTACCAAAATATTAGGCACAGCTCTCAATGGGATGCAGAATACTTCCACATCGCAGTATCTATCCTCTAAGGCAGCACAACACTAAATATTTTGTTACATCAAGACTACGTCCACAAAAACACAACTATTGTTTTATTTTTTTTAGCATTTTGTCCACATAATTATGAATCATTTCCTTCCGCTCACCAGTGTTGTCCTCGGGCCTTTTCCACAAATGACTTTCTTCCGGTTTTTGATTGGCTAAAGTGGTGTTATAGTGCCGCACGTGGTTGTGACAGGCACCTGACAGCACTCAAATGTGTAAAAAAAAAAAAAAAAAAGAAAATTTATACGAACAATAGCACTATACAGTATTTATTTCATTTTGATATGATTAATAATGTAATTAAATGGAATGTGAACAATTAAACTTTGATTGTAAAACCTCAACTGACCACAATAAACAACTTGAAGCAAACACTTGGCCTTGTTTTTGAACCATTTTTTTCACTTTTTGCGTTTTTTTCTTTTTCTTTGGGAAATCAACCAAAAAGTCTAATGCTTTTAACCTCGCAACTCAAAGTTTTGTTCACGATTCACGACAAAAAAAATTGGAAGTCAGGTCACTCATAAGCCAAGGTACCCCTGTACATGCAATCTTTAGAAATACAATTTAAAAATACAAATATTTTATGAAAGAAAAGAGACCTCATTAGATGTTTTTTCTTCCTAAAAATGCCCATTTCAAATTCTAGGGATTTTTTTAATTTTTATTTTTTCTTGAAAAGACTTTTATGTATGTAGCGTATGTTGGTTGAAATGAAAATACAATTAATTTGGAAAAAGATACGAAGGAAGGTAAACGCCTGCGTTCACTTCCGGGTTAGTCCAATTTACGCTTTAATCGTTAAAATCAAACTAATTTGTCTTGTAAAGGGGCACCACGTCACTTTTTATATGTATAAAATTTAGGGAAAGTGACGAGGAACCTGTTTTCTCAGTCTCAGAATCTGAACGTTGCTACATTTTTTGAAATACGAGTTCCAGTTGATAGAGGCCTACTTAAACTCAGCCCACACGCAAAACACAACCAAGACTGGAATTTTTGGTGTATTTTATGACATCTACAAGGGATCTAGAGGGAAACACTCAAAGGGGATCTCACTAAAGAAATAAAATAACATTCATAATGGTACAAAGAAGAAAATAGGCGTACGAAAATGGAAATGGAACATTGTGTGTTGGACTAAAGTTGAAAACGTGAGCGTTTAACGCGTCCGGTCCGGACTCTCTACTCTCACAGGTCAAGCATTTAGACTGGCTGTTTATACGTTAGTCTTGGCAGTCCCTGTGTCACCTCACGTTGCGGGGAGCATGTACATGTATTTTTGAAAATGGTTTGATTGTTGAAAATATAAGACTGCAAGCTTTTTCTAACTAAATTATTGACATTTTTCTCAAATATATACGTTTAAACAAAAAATATAGAATTATTTGCTAAAAAATTAGACAATTTAAAAAAAAAAAAACAAATTCCCATCTTTTATTAAATCCAAAATATTTTTTTCAATCAAAATAACATTTCTTCAAAAATAATGATTTTTAAAAAATATATTATTACGTGTTTAGAAAAAGGAAAACCCAGCTTCATATTTGAAAATAATGTAATTTATGTCTTGGGAAAAATATGAACTTATTCTTTAAAAATAAGATATTTTTCCAAATTATACGATTCTTTTTCTGTAAACCTTTTCTCGTCTCTAAAAACAACAACAAGATTTCTTTTCAGGCGTACAAGTCAGCGATTCATTTAAATGAAACCATTCATTAACATTTTTCATTCGATTAAACTCTGTACCGGTTGCTCTGCGGTGATCCCGGCAGACAGATAAACAGAATTGCTCCAGGATTTCTTCACTCACACTGCAAGCCAATGTCATTTAAATCACTTCCACCATGATTCCATGCGACTGCTTCGAAGTGTTTTAACGGAGGTGAACACGTGTGTGCCGATCGACCGCTCGTTCGCTTGGTTGGCGTGTCAGCCCAAAGTGCACGGCGGGCGGCTAATGATGCGGCGACACGCCGGCTAACAAGCGCAGACGCCGCCTCATCGGGTCTGATTAGTGGCCGCCTGCTAATCAAATACGCAGCGTAGCGACACACGCACACACGCCGGTGTAGTGCTATTCTGGTCCACGGTTGCTCCAGAGACATGCAACCTCCCACCTTGTTATTTGTGTACACAGCCAGTCCAGGTGTGTGTGGGCCGAGCATGTCTGGCGTATTAGCCTAAACGGGTATGTTTGTGTGTCTGTCCGTGTGTCAGCACGGAGCAGCTGGTGGTGAAGATCCTCAAGGCGTTGGATCTGCCAGCCAAGGACGCCAATGGCTTCTCCGACCCTTACGTCAAGATCTACCTACTTCCCGACCGCAAGAAGAAGTTCCAGACCAAGGTAGGCTTACCTGACCGAGGTTTGCTACCTCATCGGGCGACTGCAGATGGTCAAAAAAGGGATTCTGTCATATGGATTTGGTAGCATCAACAAGGTTATCTGGCGTAATCACTGTCTTCAAGCAATGTAGGATGATGGATTCAGGCCTTACTAGGTTTGCTGCCTAGACACGCTGCTGTAGACATGGAAAAGGGAATTACGTTTTATGGAATTTCAGGTTATGTTGTGTCATTACTGTTTTGCATGTCTTCAGGGATTATGGCTAATGAGTCAGACCCGTTGCCTTGACAGGCTGCTGTAGACCATTTGGTAGCATCAACAAGATTCTTGTGCGCAGTCGCTACGTCTTGAAGCAAAGGAGGATAATGGCTCCAGGCCGAACGAGTTTGCTGCATGAACGGGCTGCTGTAGAAATAGCGACACGTTATGTGGGACGTGTTAGGATGACCAAGATTATCGTGTGTTGCTGCTGTGTATTGAAGCAACCAACTATAATAGATTCAGGTCAAACGAGGCTGCTGTCTAAATGGGCTGATGCAGACCTTGAAACGGGAATTTAGCTTCGTGGAATCTAGGTTATCTTGTGTCGTCGCTGTGTCGAAGCAACGGAGGATAGTGGAATCAGGCCCGACGAGTTTCCTGCTTGAACAGGCTGCTGTAAACATCAAAACAGGGATTTGTTAGAATCAACAAGGTTATATTGTGAAGTCACTACTGTATATCTTGAAGCAATGGCTCCAGGCTCAACGAGTTTGTTGCAGTAATGGGCAGCTCTGGACAGTGAAAACAAGAATTTTGTTCTCCGGAATATAGGTTATGTTGCGTAGTGCCTACTATATGTGTTGAAGCAACTGAGTCTCATGGAATCAGGCCCTCATTGAGCCCCGCTGTCTCATCGCCGCCCGCTCCAATCGGCTTCCCGTTAGCTTGCACCGCTAACAGGAGACGATGGGGCGCTAACAGTAAGCGAGAGTGACAGATCCTCTGAGCAAGCATGAGAAACGAGCACATTGTCGTGGTCTTTGTTAGTTCATCCAACGCTTCGATTCCTGCAGCGAATCAGCAAAGTGCAGCAAACAAAGACATCAATGTGCTCGTTTTAGCGTCTTTGATGTCTGTGGCACAAACAGGAAATCGCATAGTTTTTTGTGAGGCAGAAAATGACATTTTAAACAAAGGTCAATTAGATTCTTGCTCCCTGCAGGAAAGCGGGAGAAATTAAATTTTGCGCTCTGTGGCAGAACATAAAGGTGAATCTACTTTCTCAAGGACGTTTCGGTGGGTACGACCTCGCAATTAATCAAGCGGAGTGCCAATAGTGTAGTACGTGTGGGCCCTTTTATTTTCGGCCAATTCCCCGAAATGCCGGTTGGTGGGCCGGATTTGTGGGAATGAAACGCGCGAAGCCTTCGGATGCCTTCGGAGAGATCGTTCAAGGTTTGAGACGGAATAGAATAGAAAAGAGAAAACGAAATGACCAAAGACAACAACAATAACGGCATCAGCAACACCTGCTAGGACAAACAATGAGAAACGAGAACACACAAAAAAAGCAATAAAAGAGACAATAACGCTTGGAAACTGGTAGGGGAAGTAGGTGATACCCAGAGGGAGCGTAAAAGACAACAAAGACCTGCTGAGAAGTGGTTGGCAAAAGACAATATCACCTGTTGGAAACTGGAAAGATTAATTAGGAGAAACGAGAGAGCAAAAAGGAACAACACAAGGGAACTACACTTGTCGGAAACTGTTTGGGTAACCTGATGATAAGCAAGGAGAAAAGAGAGTGCTGAAATAAAGGAAAAGGACAACGACAACACCTTGGGCAATCTGTTGGGGCAATCGGGTGATAAACAGATAAAAGAGGCCACAGAAAGTGGTCACAAAAGACGATACCCAATTGGGGAAACAGGTGATAAACAATTGGAAAAATAAGAGATCAATGAGTAATCACAAAGCACAACAACGCCTGTTCTAATATAGTCGGGGGACCTGCTGGGGGGAAAAAGAAGAGAGAAATCAGCAGTAAAAGACAGCAACTTGCTGAGGGGACTGGGTGATAAACAAGGGGAAAATAGCAAAAAGTAATAACCAAAAAGAGAGCAAAAACTAATAACCAAAGACAACAGCATGAATTGTCGACACCTGGTTGAGGAACCGGATAAATCGGAACGAGAAAGAAGAGCGCAAACAGAAACAACACCTGTCGGGAAATGGACAAGGAGAAAAGAGCTCCAAAAGTCATTTAAAAAAAAGACCGCACCTTTTGGAACATCACGTTAAGCAAAGAGATAAGAGAGCACAAAAAGCAGCAACAAAAGGAGCACCGTTCTAACTTGACTTCCTTGTGTTCCTGCAGGTTCACAGAAAGACGCTGAACCCTGTGTTCAACGAGACGTTCCAGTTCGGTGTGCCCCTGAACGAGCTCCACTCCCGCAAGCTTCACTTCTCCGTCTATGACTTTGACCGTTTCTCCCGCCACGACCTGATTGGACAAGTGGTGGTGGACAACCTGCTGGACTTCAGTGAGGGCAGTGGAGACAAACCAGTGTGGAGGGACATCGTGGAGGGCACGGCAGTGAGTCACCACCATTAGTCAAATTCTTACCAACTCCGACCAAAGGCAAAGCAACCAAAACCCAATTCAGTTCTCTTTGCGTTCACATTACTAAGGTCAGTTTCTTGCCATTTGTCTTGAAAAGTAACACGATTTTGGTTCTGCTCCATTACAAGGCTATGTCTAAGGCAAACTCAACTTGGACCACTTTGTGTTCACATTTCCAAATCCAAATAAGACCACCTCAGAGTGGTGATTCGGTCCCGACCGGTATCTCGAATAAAGGACTAATGTAGACTTAAAAGGATTTACGTGGATTTGACCAGTTTCTTCGGTAAAGAACTTACATAAACCTAGGCAGACTAATGTAGACCTAACAGGGCTAACGTGGAACGGCCTGGTTTCTCAGGTAAAGAACTAACATAGACATTTTTGGTTTCTCAAGTAAAGGACAAACAAGGACCAGAAGGTTTCTCAGGTAAAAAAAAAAATAATAATAATAATAATAATATGGAACTGACTTCCAGGTAAAGATCCAAGAGCACTCAGTAAACTAAATAGATAAAATTGACTTGAGTAACATAGACCGAAAAGGACTAACTTGAAACTGACTGGTTTCTAAGGTAAAGGACTAACTTGGACATGACTGGTTTCTCACGTAAAGGAACATAGATCTGACATATGGAGACCTAAAAGAACTAATCCGAACCTGACAAATTGTTGTCCCTCGCACAGGGCACCATTTGGTCCAGGACTGCCTCTGCGCAAGGTGACGCAAGTGCCTTTGCTGTTTTTTTTTTCATTGCCCTGGGGCATGCGTGGTCGCTGCGTTCAGTCTGCGCAGTCACAAACACATTGGGCTGCACGCAGTTGACTGCAGAAGGGTCCACGCAGACCCTCCCGCGCAGGGGCAGATGACAATATTGACGTCACATGGACCAATGCACACCTTGTGGACATGCAGGCACGGAAAGTATGAATTGGCCTTAAGAGCACTAAAAGGACTCATTGGGGACTTGACAGGTAAAGGACATACATAGACCCAAAACAAACGTAGAACTAAAAGATTTACAAGGACCTGACTGACCACTTTATGTTGACATTGCACTGGTTAAACTCGAATTCGACCATATCAAACAACCATTTCAGGGCTGAGCACTCCCGACACAGGGCCTGATCAATAAAATCGTCTCTTTAACAGCTCGTCTTTCGCAATGCGAGTCCACTTGCGTGTTTTAAAAATGCACATTTCACGCTCACATATTGACTATTGATCCGCTGTTGACGTTAAGTCATTGAGCCCTCAACTGTGCGCTGTTCTGGTGTGGTCCTTCGAAGTTACTTTTGACGAGCAACGTGCATGCTGCTGTGCGTCTCATTGGCCAACTGATCAGTGACAGATGCGTGCTGCGTGCAGATGAAGAAAAAGACGGCTAGAGTCCATTACAAATGAATTATTCATGCAACAAGACAACTCATGAATGTCTGATTTATTAAACAATTTCAGTCTCGCGGAGGAAATATTGATCCTAAATGGATGCGATGCCTGAAAAACACAACAGAGTCGTCGCCTGCGGTTGGCAAGGACAGATTATTTACAGTGACACGTCACCCAGCCCCCTCGAAATCTACTAACCACCTTCTTCCTGTCACCCGCCACCACTACACTCCTTTGACTTCTGTTTTTATCTGAATCCACAGGAGAAGGCCGACCTTGGGGAGCTCAACTTCTCGCTGTGCTACCTGCCCACTGCTGGCCGACTCACGGCCACCGTCATCAAGGCTACAAACCTGAAGGCCATGGACCTGACTGGTTTCTCGGGTAAAGTAAAGCATTAGCATAGATCTAAAAGGACTGCAATGGACTTGACTGATTTCTTGGGGTAAGGACTACTTGGTTTTCTCTGGTAAAAGACCAGACCATGGACCTGACTGGTTTCTCGGGTAAAGCATTAGCATAGATCTAAAAGGACTAATGTGGACCTGACTGATTTCTCAGCGAAAGGACTGACCTAGACCTAAAGGTTTGTCAGATGAAAAGACAGATAAAAGACTAAAATGGAACAAAAATGACAAAGCTGACTAAAAATGGTTACGTGGACCTGACTGTTTTTCTTGGGTGGTAGCTAGTTTCTTGGGCAAAGGATTAACTTGCGCGGTCGACTGGTTACTACGTTTGCCTCACAGTTCTGAGGACCCGGGTTCAAATCCGGCCTCTCTTGTGTGGAGTTTACATGTACTCCCCGAGCCTGCGTGGGTTTTCTCCAGTTTCCTCCCACATCCCAAAAACATAACTGGTAGGTTGATTGAAGACTCTAAACTGTGTGTAGGTGTGAATGTGAGTGTGAATGGTTGTTTACATGTGCCCTGCGATTGACTGGCCCTGGTCAAGGACTAATGTGAATCTCGTGAGTTTGGTGGGTAAAGGACGACACAGTATCCGACCAATTTCTCAGATAAAGGAGTACTTGGAACTATTTGGTTTTCTCTGATAAAGAACTTGACCAGGACTCGATGAGACCTGACTGGTTTTCTTTATAAGAGGTGGTCCTGGTCTGGTTTTGGGCCCAGAGGAGCCTGACTCTGTTCTTGAAAGGTCAGGTCTACTTTTGCTTCTCTAAGGCTTCCAGCTTTCTCGAACAAAAGGTGCACCTGTTGACCGCCATCTTTGACTGACAGCTGTTTTATTACTCGCCACTTGGGGAGCAACAACGGTGGCGGCGGAAGTGGCGTTAGTGTTGGCAGCGTTGCCCTCCCGGAATAAACGAGATAGCAACTATTATCGCCAGTGCGATCCCAACAGTGCAAGACAGACGCTCGGGAAACAGAGTGTGGGAAAAAAAAAAAAAAAAAAAAAAGACAACGGCGTGGGCATGTGCGTTTCCCAGGGCGGCGTGCTGAATGAATAACAAAGCGAATCAACCTGCTGCTTTTTACATTTCGGTCCGGTCTAATTCACGGAACGTCTGTATTCTGCTCTTCCCTTCAGACCCTTACGTAAAGGCCTCACTGATCTGCGACGGTCGCAGGCTGAAGAAGAGGAAGACCTCCATCAAGAAGAACACGCTGAATCCCACCTACAACGAGGCGCTGGTGTTCGACATTCCAAATGAGAATATCGAGAGCGTGTCCATCGTCATCGCTGTGATGGACTACGACTGGTGAGCCTCGTCGTGCAGCCGGCGGGCCCGCCCAGCATGAGCCGTTGTGACGTCTGTTTTTTTTTTTTTTTTTTTTTCTTTCAGTATCGGTCATAACGAAGTGATAGGGATGTGCCGCGTTGGCAGCGACGCCGATGGCCCGGGGAGGGACCACTGGACTGCCATGTTGGCCAATCCACGCAAGCCAATAGAGCACTGGCATCAGCTGGTGGAGGTAACGTGCGCACATTTGTTTGGCGTGGCGTTTGAAGTGATGCTATGACCTTACCAAGCCTAAGCCTACCCCCAAAACCTAAGCTAACGCCTTGGCATTAACCCTCACTTGCCTAACCTACCGCTTCCATTACCCTAAGTTTGTATTGATTTATTTATTTCTCTGGGCAGGAAAAAGCAATCGGTACATTTGTGTCGACGAAGGGCGAAGCGTCACCCTCCTCTAAGCCACACATCGTGGTGGACAGTCCTCACTCCGATTAAATGGGTCAGTACCTTTTGTGCATCTGTGCTGTCTATTTGTTTTATTGACTGGCATCCTTTGTTTGGAGGAGGCATGCAAATGAATTCGTGTTACGTGCCTTATGCAAGGGCATCCCAAACAGCCATGTTATTGGGTGGACACTTGCCGCGTGGCATAACAAGGACAACAAGTTGACATGGACTGTAACTGTTTGGTTTTGGGGTTGGAGTTAAGGTTCGGGTTAGGTGAAGGTTCAGTGTAGGGATTTGGATTGGGGCTACGACTTGAGTTTGGGTTGTAGGTTAGGGTTAGACTTGGGTTGAAAAAAATTAGAGTCAGCATCAGCGTTAAGTCAGAGGGCGAGGGCTGATACTTTGGTTAGGGCGATGGTTTTGGGTTCGGGGTTCCGTTGGGGTTGGGTGAGTGTTAGTGCTACAGTACGCGTTGGTGTTAAACGTTTGGGCTCGAGTGTGTAAAACCTCGCGTGCAATGAGTCTGTCAGATGTGGGCGCTCTCGAAAACGTCTTACGCAATGCCTCAAAGCCTTTTCTCTCCCCTCCCCAGTACAAACGCCTGCTGTCACTGGCCTAGTTCCTTATTATTTCCTCTTTTTCCGCAGGTCCACGCAGTCGCTCCACCTCCAGACTTTTCCTTTTTCTCTCCTCTCATCTGTGAATCCGTCTTTTTCCATCAAAGAGAGACAAGCAGACATAGTCGACGGTTTTGTGCCTCTGCTCAATCCGTCGACGGGAAAAAAAAACAACAACCACGCAACAGCGGAGACAAACACACTAACACACAGTTAGTTTGCTGTAGGTGCGTAGTTGACATGTAGTTGTTGATCTAGGAGGCGTGTGATGTGATAAACTCTTTAAAAAAAAACAAAAAACACACACATCAATTTAAAAAAAACCAAAAAAAAACCAAAGCCATTCTCACGCGGTCACCTGGAGTGGGACCAAACCTCTTGTACAGACTTTCAGAAAAGAAGACATACCATATCACACAAGGTAGCCGGACTTGCTGGATTCTCCGGGCCTTCCCTGAGTCCAATGCAACTGACCCTGCTCCCCAAAGGAAGGAGGACCAACGTGGTCTTCATCGATATCAGAGGAGTGACTGACTGTGGCCTGAGCATGTTACCTTGCGTCCGTCTTCCTCACGCATCCCGTTGTCCTCATGGCATCTTCTTTTACCATTCCCAGGATGGAACGTTGTGCCGTTTTGTACCAAGAATACGAGGGACGCCCCAAAAAACTGTTGGACATTTCCCTGGTGGATGCATCCCAAATAAAAATAGGACTTTTCTTTTGATTTTCCCAATCATGAGCTTTAGAATCAAGTCATACATGTGACACATCTGTGTTGCTTTCATCCGTGTGTTTCCGTGTTCGTGGGTGTGTTTGTTTTGTATATGTATGCCTGTGTGTCCAAGTGACCTTCTGTGCTCATGACCCACCCCCTCAACTCCTTATCCCCTTCTGACTTTGCCCCCCCCCCCGCCCACAAGACTTTCACGAGCCCTGTCTCACATTGTCACAAGGATCCATGTTGTTGTGCGCACAATATCCAGATATACGAACACGGACGTTTACTCGGACTGCAATGTCAATGAAATCACAATTTGGGTTACGGCTTGAGGGTTAGGATTGGAGTCCGGGTTAAGACTGGTTTGACGCCACCGAGAAAATGTTGACTCACATAAACTCCATAGGTTAGGGTTTGGGTTGGGGCTAGAGCTCGGGTTAGGGGCTACGAGTTTAACTCCACCAAAAACATGGACCACGGATGTGTACAGAAATCCGAAACTTGGTGTGACCCAATGTTAGAAAGATGCCTGTAAAGATTTGTCAAGGCGACATTTTGCCACATAAATCCCGTAGATTCAGGACTGATGGGGCTGGCCAGCAAAGCGCAGACGGTTAAATTGACTTCACTTGTTATCAGCAACTTTGTGTCTGTGGGACAACTTTGTGAGATGATAGTGTCCATCTTGTCGGAGCAAAGGTTTTGGGACAGACCTCTTCATCAAGTGGGCCAAATTTACCACGGTGAACTAAAACGAAAATCCACTAAAGCAGAACAGCCTGACAGAACACCATCAAGTTAATTGTTTGTAAAAGCACACCGCCACCTAGTTGCACTATATAGGTACTCCTAGAATTGAGTCCCTGTAAAAGAAAATAAATGTCTTGTAAATTTGGCACACCATAGAGACGATTGTTTTTAACAACCGTGCAAAATTTGAATGATTAAAAAAAACAAATGCCGTGGCCCTCGAATGCGCTGAAACCACCTCCTGCTCAGCTGTCAATCCAATACCAGTGGAATGACGGTGACTTCGTGGCGCATCTTTCTTCTGCCTATACCGCACATCCCTTGCATGTTCGGGCTGCGAAAATCTATTTGCTTCAACTCTCTGCCGGCTTCAATATATCCCACCCAGGTGGTCACAGAGCTTTTCCATCCCATGATAACGAGACAATCCAAAAGTGGCCGCGCCAGCCGGGGCTGTCGCGTCGTCTTTTTGCGCGTTTTCAGTCATTACCTTCAATGTTTGAAGACCATCACCAAGGAGGCGCTTTGATTAATTGTACATCCTCGAAGAAGAAGCAAACCCCCTCCCCCCACATCCCAATAATATGTGAACCCCTCAAATTGAACTGCAGAGCCATACAGTATTATTTTATAGCTACTGATGGAATCGATTTCATGCCACGGGAGAAGTAAAATGCAGTAAAACTACTCGACCGACTGATCTTGCAGTCTGTGTAAAGCCGCTGTTTCTCATGCATTCGTCCATGTCACTCAGCCCTCGCGGCCTCCCACCCTCTTGCTCCCAGTGTCGTGTAACTCTGACGTGCTTCGCTATTCAGTGTGCTGTACGAGAACCCGGGTGACGGCAACAAACAAAAACAAAAAACACTTCAAAACAATACAACGAAAAAGTCGGCTTTTTTGATTCGAGCGTTCATCTGGGGAATTAAACGGATGTCTGTATGTGAGTGTGCGTCCTGTGACTTGTACATTATGGATCCGCTTTGTCTGAGTGGAAAAGTTATGGATCCAGTGGTCCCAAGGCTCCGTGACTCTCACCCTCTCTCTCTTGTCAGCACTTATCCACCATTGCTGCCACCTCATTTTAACCTTCCCTCCCTCCTCCATCTTTTTCATGACTCAGTCCCACCATCTTGGCTCCCACCCAGGCTGCCCTGTGGTGTTGTGAATGGTCGCCACGGAGCTCTGCATGCTTCTCAATTAACACGAATGATGTCAACCCGACGCAAAATGACATAAGTGACGCTCGGAGCTAAAAAAAAATAAAATAATAAAATAAAATACAATTTTAAAAATTATGAACTCGTTACTAATACAACTAATGACCACAACGATAATAATGATACGCGGGGCAAATGTGTGTTTTCTCTCTGTGTCAGAATTAAGATTAATATTGAACAATTTGGATTATTTATTTATTTTTTTGAAATAAAAAGGGTTTATTCACAAGTATGCTTTTTTTTTTTTTTTTTTTTAAAGCCGGGGAGTGATTGTTTCAGTCCGGGAAGAGTGAAGCAATGCCGTTGGAAATAAAAGCTATGTATCATGCAGCCCGCTGGTGTCTATGGCTTTTTTCAACACGTGTGTACAATGTTTAGGATGCTTAGGCTAACAATAGACAAAAACAACAAAGAAGAAGAAGACACATCTGCAGAGGTGGGTAGTAATGCGCTACATTTACTCCGTTACATTTACTGAAGTAACATTTTCGATAAACTGTACTTGTCAGAGTACTTTAAATGCACCACACTTCTTACTTTTACTTGAGTATTTATGTGAGGAAGGATCGATACTTTTACTCCGTTTGTGGACTTCCGCGTCGGGCGACATTGCGCCAATTCAACGTGATCACGAGTCTCATTTGACTCCACCCATCAGACGACGCGAGGCGGTCACATGACTGTGCAGGTAGGCCTTCGCGAGGCGATCAAAACGACTCATAGTTTACTTTACAGCCTTCAAAAACAACAGCTTCATCATGCAGCTCTTCAATTGTGACAGCCCAAACTCTGATATTTCAGCCCACTTCTAACTTGAGAAAACACCTTACGGTAAGTTGCAGATGGTTTTTTTTTTTTTTTTTTGCATAATATTTCTGCATTTTTCATGTAAAGTAATCCCCCACTACATTCACCTATTGTGGATTCAGTGCATTGCAGATTTTCTTAAATCGTATTTATATGGCTGATAATTCACCGTTATTACGATATTTATTTATATGTACACTACATTGCCAAAAGTAGTCACTCACCTGCCTTGACTCACATATTAAGTGACAACCCATTCCTAATCAATAGGGTTCAATATGATGTCAGTTGACCCTTTGCCGCTATAGCAGCTTCAACTCTTCTGGGAAGGCTGTCCACAAGGTTTAGGAGTTTGTTTATGGTCATTTTTGCCCCTTCTTCCAGAATCGCATCTGTGAGGTCACGCGCTGATATTGGACGAGAAGGTTCTAATTCATCCCAGAGGTGTCCTATCGGTTTGAAGTCAGGATTATGTGCAGACCAGTTAAATTCATCCACACCAGAGTCTGTCACCCATGTCTTTATGGACCTTGATTTGTGCACTGGTGCACGGTTATGTTGTAATAGGAAGGGGCCAGCTCCAATCCCGCACCATAATCCCCTTCCACCAATCTTTACACTTGGCACAATGCAGTCAGACAAGTACCACTCTCCTGGCAACCACCAAACCCGGACTTGTCCATTAGATTGCCAGATGGAGACGCGTGAGTTGTCACTCCAGAGAATGCGTCTCCGCTGCTCCAGAGTCCAGTGGCGGCATGCTTTACACTACTACATCCTTTTATTTTTTATTTTTTTAGGTCAAGCAGAAAGGAGGATCTGTATCCCCTTTATGCCGGAACCGTTTATTTGTTTTAAATTTTTTTTTACTTAAATAAACAAGTTGTTCAAAATTATCCCTCCACAGCAAATATTATTCAACATTTAAAACCAATTCTTTTTCAAGGACAATGTGTGTTCAGGGAATCCAATCCCAAAATAAAACAACATTTCTCCCCTTCACTGCACTTCTTTTCTGTGATTGAAAAAAGAAAAAAAAGAACAAACAACTGGTGGAAATATAATAAATAAGATGTGAACAACTAAACAATTCCCTAAGCCTTTTAAAAAAAAAAAAAAAAAAGAAGCCACCCTGTGCAAAACAAAGGTTTTTAGTTACAGGTTTTCTTTTTGTTTTATTGAGCGCATTAAAAAACAGAAGCGACGAGTCCGGCGACCTGGCCGTCGCCCGTTTGACGAAAATCCCAGCGGCACATACAACAGCGAAACTGATACTACCGTATGGATCTAACCACGCTAGTATCCACCCGATACTGATACGGACTTGGTATCAATACTATCGATATTTGGATCGATCCGCCTCCCACTAGTTGTGGTAAAATAAACATATTCTAGCTGAAAAACGAAAATTCATCAAAACACATTACAAGGAATAGAATATATATATGTGTAGTACAGTACAAAAGCTGAGTTGTGCTGAGGACTGAGATTTCCAAGTGCCACTGAACGCGTCGCTTCTCAGTGTGTGAAATAGTGATGGGCGATACCAGAAAATTTTAATTACATACGATACCGATGACTTTTTGAGCTATTTTTTTTTTTTTTTTAGATACAAATACCGATACGTTGTGTAATTTTATTTTATTTGTTTAATCCCAATAACAAATATCCCCTTTTAGCCATTTACGTCTATGACATCAACAATATTACATCATCTGCATCATGCATGTAAAGGTTGAAGAGTCTCTTCTGAGTATTGCTAAAATGGGCACTGGGCATGATGCCTCTCTAGATGGCACCAGCTCGAGAAGAAAAGAGGGAGGGGAGGGGGCGAGGGGGGTTCGTGTCTCCATGGCAACGTTCCCACTGTGCAGAAGAGAAAAAAAATAATTTAGTGGGAAAGACATTTGACTCAGTTCAGTGAGCTGAGAGAATCGAGCGAGGGAGAGGAGGTGGTGGTGGTGTGATAGTCTTGGGGGTGGGGGGGCCGTGGTGCGAGGCGTTTATACATCGCGCTGCACGGCTTAAGATGCCGACAAGTTCAGCAGCTAGCAGCTGCTCATGCTAATGTCGCTCGTTAGAATAACAAGAGCAATGAATCACGGCGTGATGGACACGCGGCGCTTTGCCAATTACGTAACACAACAATTCAGCCGCTCCAGGTTCAAACTGTGCAAAGCAAGGCATTAAGTAGCATTTGAGCATCATTATTGCTCACGGGACCCAAGTTAACCACTGTATGGTATGGCTAAAATCAAGTAAAACGACTCATTCTTTGAAGACACCTAACATGGAATGTCCATTCCCTGCTCTATGGTTATCGGCACACTTTTAACCTCTCTAACCATTCTATTGTGTTTTCTTCCCTATTTTATTTTTATTTTTTTAAACATTTTTTACTGATATTTGTCCAACATGTTCTCATTTTTTTGTCTGTGATTTTTGTCTGGTATTTTGTATTTATTGCCTTATTTTCTAATAATTGCTATATTGTTATTTTTTGTTCGCATTTAAAAGAAATCACATGCCAAATATTTTTTCCAAACATTTTTGTATTTTAGTCCAATATTTCAATATTATTTATATTGTGTCGTTCTCATTTAATAATTTAGTTACTTTGTTTTGTCAAATATTTGGTTTTAGTTTTAAATATGTTTTAAATGATTGTGATTATTCTTTGTAGCATTTTTTAAATAATACAGTATATATTCAAATATTTGTTTCTATTGTGTCAAACATTTGTATTGCTTTCTACTATTTTGGATTGTGTATTTTCCATCTAGGTGTTCTGTATTTTTCGTCCAATATTTTGTATTAGTTTGTATTATTTCCTGATAATTTTGTTGCATTTTTTTTTGGTTTGTTAGTTTCGTATCTTTTGGGGTTTCTTTCTATTGTGTCGTTTTTGTCAAACATTTTTAATTTGATTTCTTTGAATAAAATTTCAGTATTTCGGGGATCGTGTAGTTTTCAATTAATGTTTGTATTTGTTTCCAATATTTTTTTTCTAATTTAGTATTTTATGTTAGTTTTGTTGAAATATTTTTATATTTTGTGTAGTATCTAAATAATTAATAATATTTTTCTTATGTTTGTCTTTTTTGTCCATTTTTTTTGGTCAAATATTTCAGTATTGTCTCAGTTATTGTTGAAGTTTTTTTTTCGAATAGTTTTTTTGTAATAGTTCTGATACTTAACAATATATATATATAAATATATATATATAAAATTGTCTGTCTGTCTGTGCCTGATTAGCATTACATTGCAGTGGCTTACCCATCACTGAGGCTACTATTGTAATGATATATTACATCCTAATGTTTGCTACATGTGTTTTAATTTATACTGATGTACGGACTCTAAGCTCCCTGTTAGGGGAATCAGTACCTTAATAGCCCTCAAAGCCTCTTGTTCGGTGTCAAACATCCAGTTTTTATCCGCTGAAGCTATTTGCTGACATCTATTGGACGACGTGGCTCACCACACCGTGGGCGTGAGGGAGGGAGAGAGGTCGGTGTCAACCACAATGACCGCTGAGCGGCAGCAGAGTCAAAATACCGCCCTAAAATGATGGACGAAGAAGACGAAAGACCTGCGTCACTTCACTTTTCTGCTCCGCCACTTCCTGTGAAAATACAACAAAACGTTTATGCTAGCCATGCTGTGACAAGAGCGAGTCACACGTTTAGGTTATTTAGTTCGTCTTTTATTTCACTAAAAGCTGATTCTCGATCCTGATATATGTGGCGGAACGTCGCCATGTTGTGACGGGACGGACGGACATTTTGTTTTCACTCGCGTGAGTTTAAAACTCGGTGCCTGGCTAATGGCTGCTGTCACTCCAAAGCATCTTTACATTGTTGTTCTTTTTGTACTTTCGATTTCTCTGTATCTTTCTAGCTCACCATGTAATTGAAAAGTAGTGTAATTTGTAAAAAAAAAAAATAATAATAATAAAAAAAATGCTGTGCACTCGTTTGCGTGTGCTCCTAAGCCTGTCTTGACAGTTTAAAGCTAGGAGCCAACGAAGCTAACTGTTGACAAAGTTTCTGTTGACAAGACGTCACTGTCGTTTGAGGTGCCAGACCTTGAAAAGCATCATAAAAAACGCGAATGGAATCATAATTGATGCATTTGCTGATCCTTGTTTGTGTAGATCCATGGTGTCCCTCATGGAGGCGTCCGCCAAGCCTGGCAGCAACCAGGTGGCAGATGTGGTCTTTGTTATTGAAGGCACTGCCAACCTGGGTCCCTACTTTGAGTCCCTCCGGAAGAATTACATACTTCCAGCCATTGAGTAAGGCCATCATGAATGACGATTCCTCTTATCATCATGGATAAACAGTTAATTCATGCAATGCATGTCTTACCACAGGTTTTTCAACGGAGGCCCGCCTGCGGAAACAGACTTTGGAGGCGACGTGAGTGTTTCAGTATGGCTTTTTGTACCATCTGATGCCCGAAATGGGCAGTGTGATCATTTACTACTTATCTAGGAATTACCAAACTGTGGTTTGCACACCCTTGGGATGGGGATTTTCCTTAAACAAAGGCTTTAATTACTCTTAAAAATGAGGATTAAGTCCATGGTTCAGCTGTTCTAAAATGACCACAGATGCAATGAGGAATGGATGTACTGGCAATTGTACGTAATGTTTTCAAATTTAGTGAAGGAGATGTCTTAAATCTGATTGGAAGGCTGCTTAAAAGTCTTAAATTGGTGTCCAAAAACCTGCAGATACAGTGAATATGAGAATTAGACACATCTAGTTTGCCCCAAGTGGAGGTCACAGGTCAAATATGTATTTTTCTTTTCTAAAATGTAATTTTAACACCGCTAAACGCCCTTCCTTCATTGGCTATAAAGTGTTTAAGAGAGGGGGGTGCACCAACTCTGTCTGAATGTTAAAAACGGGCAAATTTAGTTCTACATTACTGTAATAAACATTGAAAACAGGACAAAGATGTTCAAAATGTTCTCGATAACTCTAGAACCCCGTTACAAACCACATCTGCCATTTCAAAGTGATTATATAGCAGACATAGAGCAGTTAAATCGATAAATTTGACAAGAGGTGATGATTTCCTTGTATATACCTACAACTCTTTCTGTGTGGCGTGTTATAACGATACTCGATCGAGGGGCATACAATATATAGGCATACTGCATCCTATGTAAAAGCTTGTGCCGTGTCACTGAAACATATGAATATATAATGCGTATAGTCGTGCACAAAAATATTGGCATCCCTGGGGTGCCATTATTTCTAGCCATGGCTGTTTAACGAGACATGCTTTTTTTTTTTTTTTTTTTTTTTTCCCCCCTTTCAAACCGTCCACCAGTACGGGGGAACTCAGTATGGCCTGGTGGTGTTCAACACAGTGGACTGCGCCCCCGAGTCATACGTCCAGTGTCACGCACCCACTAGCTCGGCCTTCGAGTTTGTCTCCTGGATCGACAGCATCCAGTGAGTCCACCTCTTTGTGTAAAGTGTGCGTTATTTAGCAGCAGGGCGTCTCAAGTGTTTTCCCCGACTTCTCTGCTCAGATTCATGGGGGGGGGAGCGGAGAGTTGCAGCCTGATTGCGGAGGGCCTCTCTGTGGCCTTGCAGCTCTTTGACGACTTCAAGAAGATGCGGGAACAAATGTGAGACTCTTCACATGCATTACAGTCTCAAGTCAGACAGGTGGCCATACTAAATGGACGTTAAAAATAAAAACTAGAAAATTCCAGCGGAGCTTTTCAACGGGCATGCTGACTCTTGCAAGTTGGAAAGTCAAATCCTAGTCCGGCCGAGACGAATCTATTCACCCCTCATTTGTGCGGATACGTTAAACTTGACACGGGTCCCATTCATTTCAATGGAACTTTTGGACTTTTCTGTATTTTTTTTTTTTGCGATTACGTCGTTGGGATAACAGGGAAATTGGTGGGGGGGGGAGAGTAATTGCCAATGGGACTTTTTGGGCAGTCTTTGGGGAACCGTGTCGCTATGGTAACACGGAATTCTGAAAAAAAGTATTGCGATCTGAGTCTGGTCAAGATGCATTTTGCATCAAAAAACAGCAGAATAATAAAGAATAGAAAAATTATGTAATAATTATTGAGGATAGTAACATTTACTGCTTGCCCATAATACACTTTTGAGTAACATTGCTAAATAATAGACAGCCATGTCTAAAATAACATAAAGTAAAATGATTTATTTTCAGGAATGTTTTTTTTGGCGACTTTTTAAAATGAATACAAATTAAATGGATACATTCGTAATGAATATAAAATACATTTAAATAAATGTATGCCTTGGTGAGTCTTTTCAGGTGTGGTTTCATGATATTTTTTAAAAAAATACTCTAAACTAGATTAAAAATAAAGTAATGCTAAATATTAACTAAATTAAAATGTAATTATAACTAATAAAATCAATACAGTTAACTGTAACTTTATTATTACAATATAAAATAATCAGGAGTGTCATAACCACAGTGACCCAAAAATGGTTGGATCACACCAAAATGGTCTCTTTTCAGACACGGGATTTTAAATAAATAATGTTTAAAAAAATGTTTTTTTTTAAATAAATAATAAATCAAACTAATTAGCAATAAATACATAAAATCATAATAAATATAGAATAAATACAAGTATACGATGGGGTTTAAGAAATAAACCAACACAGTTATAGGTAACTTGTACAGCCCTGTCCAAAATGAGCCTTAAATGGCCACTTCAAAGCATCAGAGTTCCTGTCTTTTAAGCAATGACCTCTTGTGCAGCTATTTATAATAAACATGGCTACCAAATGTCATGTTGTTAAGTCAAACTTAGCTTTGAGGCTTAATTTTCAAAACATTTGCAGAACATGCTCAAACCCCAATAGTAATTATGCTAGCGAGCTGGCAAAGAAATACACACAACAACTCCCATGTGGGTTATTTTCTTGCTATCATGTTGCTTTTTTTTTTTTCTGCTATCACCAGAGGTCAGACGCACAAAGTGTGTGTGCTGCTGTGTAACTCCCCGCCGTACTTGCTTCCTGCCGTGGAGAGCGTCAGCTACACTGGCTGCACTGCCGACAACCTGGTTAAAATCATCCGAGATGTGAGTTCTTGCAAACCTTTTGTTATTTCCGTGCGCGACATGACGTTCACGTCAGTGTGTACTTTGCAGAGAGGAATCCACTTCTCGGTGGTGGCCCCGAGGAAGCTGCCTGCGCTGCGAGCTCTGTTTGAGCGGGCCTCTCCGGTGGGAGGCGTTGTAGAGCCCCACCCGGACTACAGTCAAGACATGGTGTTGGTCAGGGGCATTTCACTTCCTGGTAAGTTACACATATGACTAAGATTGGACCTCTTGTTCTGGCATTTGCTTCATGACATTTAAAGATATCTTAGCATGGCTTAGCTGTCTTTTCCTGTTCATAGTCCTCATCCTAGGGTAGAGTTATGAGTAATTCGTCGCCGTGGAGGTGATGATCAGTGACTTAAAGAGGAGCGCTGCGCCGTGTTAGCCACAGTAGCAGCTAGTACCAAGATAGCTGCAGCCTCACAGCGGCCCGTCAGATGAGCTTGAAGCCAGTTTTTTCTTCTATACACGGAGGCAAACATGATGACATCATCTACAAACGTTCTGGCCATTGGTTGGTAGATTCCAAGTCTTATCATAGCCAATCCTGATCTGCCGTCTTCTGCGTAACAACCAACTCCTTGCATGTTGTAGCTGGAGGCGGTATACAGTATGCTCCTTCGGTTTGCAGCACGGGTTTGCTGTACATTAATAAATTGATTCTCATAAATCGATTAATATTAACTAATGCAATGATTTAAAAATGAATGTAAACTGCAGCAAAAATAGTCAGCAGCAATGAACATATGTAAAAAAAGCAGGTGGAAATGAAATAAACACAGCAACGTTAACTATTAGCGACTAACATACATAAAAAATGGTCTCTGCATACTTGATATGCAGATGGCCAAATGCAGCAAGCATAGTCAAGCAGCATTTCATCTAATTAGCCTGTTTATACAGTTGAGAATTAAATAAATACCAGCTATATTAATTATCTGCAAGTAGTATACACAAAATAATGTATTATGCAAGAGGGTACTAGATATGTAGATGGTCACAAGCAGGAAGAATAATCAGCAGCATTGAATATAATTCAATCTAACCAATGTATATGCAGTTGAGAATGAAATAAACACAAACGTGTGACGACTAAGCATGACTCAATAAATAATCTATGAATTTACGTTTTATTTTTTATTAAGACCGATGTAATAAAACATGCAATTTAACCATTTTTCCACGTCTTGTAGTGTCGTCAGCTGGGGGTCCCGGGCCATTGAAGCCAGTCCTGCCGCCTCAGCTGCCGACTGTCAATCAGCCTCTGGTCGGAGGTCCGCCGGCGCCTCCCAGCATGAGTACGGCGCATCCTTATCAGGTACTCAGACAGCGGCAGCAGTTTTCATTTGAGCCATTTTGCATTTGGCCAGCGTTCAGGTGGCGCCGTTTGTGTTGCCGAAGCAAAAATGTTTGACGCAGCTTTGTCTTCCTGTTTAATCTGCCCACCGACAGAATCCACCCACCATGACTGCTGCTCAGGTGGCTGCACAGATGGTTGTGGAGGCAGCCAAAGGCCAGAAGAACCGATGTTAGTTGCCAGCTCAATGTGTGTCTGTGTGTGCATGCTTGCCAAGTTTCCACTTCTTTTGTCTTGTTGTTGTCTCGCTCTTGTTCTTGTTTGCATGCTTGCTATTTAAAGGATGTACTCAACGAGAGTTACACGCAACGGCTGTTAAAGCACAGCACTGTGAGGGTGATTATTAACATTGCTGAGGTGGAATTTGAGTGGTTTGTATTTGTCATTGGCCACATTAGGCACACGTGCATCACCTCGCGGGTCAGGGGAATTTTATCGTGATTGACATTCTGCAATGCACTGACACGAGAATGGAACAGAATTCGTGACTAAGGCCGTAGCCAATAAAAGGAGACAATGATAAATTAGTGTGGCAAGAAATCACATGAAAATCTAAAAACCTTTTTGTATATTATTAAATACAAATTCAAGTTCAAGAACTTTGTGCAAAATGCTTGAGTCCATTTGATATGGTCAAAAGCTAAAATAAAATATTTTGTATAATTCTTGGGGCATATTGTCATGTACAGTATAGAGAGATTATTAACAATTTTGAATTGTGCAACCCAAACAAACCTAGGAAAAAAATAAATAAGAAGAAGCAGGCTTTTTCACCACAGCTTCACCCGCTGGTTATAGTGACTCGCAACTAGTACTTTACAGAGAAATCTGAATTTGATTTGCCTCACCCTGCTAACCAACCAAAGCAAACTCCTGCATTATCATCGCTCAGTGCAGTTTAAACGCCACTGTAAACAACAAGTACAATTAAAGAAATACTTTTCAAAAGCGAACAGAGTTATGCTAGACTTGCTGAATTGGAAAACATGATTACTAACGACAAGTCCTCCCTCTCTCCTCCAGTCTCGGGGTTGGTCAATGCAGGCCCGCCGTTTGCCGGCCAGCCGTCCATGCCGTCGCTGTCGGGGGTGAAGCTCAACCAGCCCAACATTGCCACCGTCACCACAGCTTCTCAGTCCATGATGCCGCAGCAGCCGGGCCCTCCCAACCCGCAACAGCAAGCGGTGCCGCCGTCTGGCCAGCCGCTGCCCGGTCAGCAGCCTCAGCTGGCCACTCATCAGCAGCAGGCGGTGCCCAGCCAGCCCGCACCGCCTACGACACAGCCCAATATGGTACGACATACGACCTTTGAGCAGTTGTGCCACGTTTGTGTACACAGCGCTAAAATTATGTTTCAATGTTCTTTGAAACGTCGGCTGGGCAGGCACCACAAGTGAACCCCAATCCTATGGTGCAGCAGCAGGGCATGGCCAACAAGATTGTGGCGTGGAGCGGCGTGCTGGAGTGGCAGGAGGTAATTCATTTTGTGAACGTACTTAGAATTGGAGAGACCAAACACATTGGAAACAATCAAATGTAATGGCATGTAAATTTAAACTTTTAACAGTATATGCAATTCATTTTTTTAGGAAACAACAGTAACTATTGGCGCAGCCTGAATTATGGGCAATTTGTGGCTGCGCTTCCTTTCCCTTACCTAATGTGTTCCGTGCAGTCCATGTAGCAATAATCAATAAAGTGATGTTATATTTTTAGTGTTTTTGTTTTTTTTTTGTCGGTAAAACTTTTCTAAAATTGTAAAGAAATAGTGTGCGATGTGTTGACTCGTCCTAAAATTGAGCTGACTTCTCACGTAGACCCAAAATAGAACGTGGCAGCGATGTACCTCGTCGCATAATCGCGTGAAATCTTTCACCTTGTGACTTTGCAGATCAGAGCAGGTGTTAGAAGAAGAAAAAAAAATGTTCCTAGTTGGAGTGTGAGTTTATCTTCTCCCCCCCTCCTGCAGAAACCCAAAGCCTCCTCCATGGATTCTGCCACCAATCTGACGCGCTCCCTGCCGTGTCAAGTGCAAGTCAACCAGGGGGAGAACCTGTGAGTGGACCGGTCATTCTTTTGCCAACCTTTTGCCGCTGACACGTTTGTCTCCACAGCAACACGGACCAGTGGCCGCAGAAGCTCATAATGCAGCTGATCCCGCAGCAGCTTTTGGTGAGCCGCTTTCAGGTGGTTTTAATTGTAACGGCAGCTCATTTGTTGTTATTTTGACCGTTTGGCGCTCTCTCCGCAGACGACGTTAGGTCCCCTGTTCAGAAACTCTCGAATGGTTCAGTTTCTCTTCACCAACAAGGACATGGAATCGCTCAAAGGCCTCTACCGCATTATGGCCAACGGTTTTGTAAGTTTCGAGATGTGGTGGCAATCCAATGCCAAGTAGATACAGGGTTAGTGTCACTGATAACAATACTTATACTTTTAAAAAGCAAGGTGGGTCCATTATCAAATTGATGAATTTGAATGTTTTCAAACTGTTTTGATGTGATTATTTTTTTTTTTTTTCCTCTTCCTTTCGATTATTCACAAGTTAAAACGCACGACAGAATTTAATTTAAAACAATTAGTGAAAGAACAAATCAAATGTATAGAACTAAACTACTGTCTTGAATGGCGAGTTCAAAGAAATATTGGCCTGTACTTAATTAAAAGGCAGCAGAGATACAAAAGTACAGTGGAGTTGAGAGGAGTTTCTTTCTGTGACCATGCTCGTAGCTACCAAAACACACCCATTTGTTTTTCATAAGCTATATTATATGAAATGTTTTTATTAATAATAATAATTAGTATGAAGTACCTTACAGTGATGTGTAATTTTATACTATGCAGACTAATAGTATACTATGCATAGATTAGCAGGGAGGGGCAACCTAAATGATGGTGGAGGCCACAATTTGTCATTTTCTTGCTGCTAGCCCATTCCTCTTCTGCCTCCAGGCCGGCTGCGTCCACTTCCCACACACGACGTCGCCATGCGAGGTGCGCGTGCTCATGCTGCTCTACTCATCCAAGAAGCGCATCTTCATGGGCCTCATCCCCAATGACCAGAGCGGCTTCGTCAACGGTATCCGGCAGGTCATAACCAACCACAAGCAGATCCAGAGTCACCGCGCGGTGAGTGCTAACGGAGGGGGGGGGCGGCCAAAGCGATCTAGTGAACCAGAGCGATAATGATGAGGAGGAGGAGGAGTTCACGTAGAGGAGCGCTGGGGGAGTTGACTGGCGGTTAACCTGCATCGCTATTGACGTTTCATTCAGCGCAGGCACTCCACTGCATCCCCCTGCAAGATGCTAATGGAAAACGACATAAGCGCTCATCATCAACCTCTCTGGCTGATACTAAACTTTAAATTGCCTCGACGAGGCTAATCGTGCTCACTTTCCAGTTTCAAGTAGTATTGTTTTTGTAAAAGCCATATACAGAAGAAATTTCATCGTGCTTTTTATTTTAATTTTTCTGAATATTTTTCAACCTTTTTTCCCACTTTAAAGACCCTGCAAAGCGAATTCAGAGATTTGTTTCTAAATGCATTCTACGTTTAAAGATAATGCGATGTATTGTAGACTTTACACCGATTTGATCGGTATCGGACGATAATTAGCATTTTATGCTCATCAGCTAATCGGCTTTAATGTAATCATTGTCTGGGCCTATCAATTACGTCATTGATCGGCATTCACGCCGCGTCGCCATCGTATACGAAAACTGCAATGCATGACTCACTTGGAGTTCCCTGCTCCCCCACAATATAAGAACTTGAGTGCCTTCGTCCGCATCAGTGGTTATCCAGCGCAATTGCGATGTGCAGTTAGCTAACTAGCTATGCCTAGACCCTGAAAATACATCTCCCCTTTGGATAGTTGGCTGGCATGACCGCTTTAAAGAACCCCGTCGTCGGCTGTGAGTGCGTGAATATCATGGTAAGAAAGGCGGAACTGTCAGGAGAAGTTTTTTTTTGTTGTTGTTGAAATTATTGTTTTATTTTATTATTATTTTTAGTCCCACTTGACAGCCAGCATGTGGACTGTGTTTTCACGACCATAAGGCGCACTTAAAAGTCTTTATAATGCGGCGCTCCTTACGTGTGCACCGAGTTCCCAAAATCTGTAAATGATGTTGTGTGACATTAATGAACGCTGCGCTTGACTGACTGGGAGCATTTCCTGCCAACACGCTGCTTATATAGAGGTAGGCGGACGCGGACGTAAAGGGGGACGGTTGCGCGTGACAGAGGACACTAAAGACACGCCCCCAGTAGGTATATAGTTCCGGTTTGGCTAAGGACCCCCGAAAATGGCACCTACGAAGAGACACGCTTACGGAGCACAGTTTAAACTGCAAGCTATTAGTTACGCGGAGGAACATGGGAATCGAGCAGCCGTGAGAGAATTCAAGATGAACGAATCCATGGTTCGCAAGTGGAGGAAGCAGGAAAACGAGCTCCGCCAGGTCAAGAAGACGAAGCTGACCAACTCGAGCAATGGATTGATGAGAAAAGAACAGCTGGTGTCGCTACAGTCACCATTCGACTGAGGGCAATAACTCGGAGCTCACAAATTGACTTAATAATTTTGTGTCATTCGACGAGTCATCAAATTTCCCCGTCATCCTCTACCCACATGCAATGACGAAAACTCAAATTCTACGCAGTTTGGCGTCGCAAATTTGTCTAGTATTCTGTACGTGGTTCAAATTTTGAATCAATCTGAAAAAAATCTAGGTGGCATTCCAATTTTAGAAGCTCAGGAATGTACCAAAATAACCCCAAAATTGACTTTTCAAACCAAAATGCCAGACCTCCTGTATCTTTTCGTGCACAGTTTGAGGGCCTGATGAATGTTTAGACAGTACATATGAGGCCCTGTGCTGCAGTTAAGTGATGTTGAAAGTGATAAGATTAGACAAAGCTAAAGTTGGACAGCCATGAATAATAGAGAGCGGGTAGCGGAGATGTCACATATATTACATGAGATGCCGTACACGTCGTGTGCCAGTCTGCAGGGACGCAACCAGAGCTCGCTTCCTTCCCAACCCCCACGTCTCCCCAATGGAGGTAGAGCCACTCGTCCGCCGCGTCTGTTTAGATACAGTTCTGTTACTACAAAACTATACTGTACGCTTGGTCATCATTTGAATTTGAATGATTCTGATTCCAATTCCGGTTCATTGTTTTGATTCTGGTTCCACACGAGTCTTAATTACAATTATTTTAGGGCACTTGTTCACAAAGGTGTGCACGGTTTCAATAAGGGGTGTTCAAAGTACGACCATTTTTTAGCGGCGTGCAGCATAGAATAAAATGAACATTTGACACAGCCCGTGTCGTGTGCCTGCATTTTACGACAGTACTTTTTCTTGTATTACTCTGGGTGGAAAAGAAGTTTGTTCTCATCTCTCACTTCCTTGCTGCAAAATCATTGCCGTTTTGCTTTATGACCTTGCGGTTTTTGTAACTTTTCTTCTTTTCCTTTCGGCTTGTCCTATTAGGGGTCGCCACAGCGACATGTAAGCCTATCTCCTGCATCCTCCTCTCTTAACACCAACTGCCCTCATGTCTTCCCTCACGACATCTATCAACCTTCTCTTTGGTCTTCCTCTAGCTCTCTTGCCTGGCAGCTCCATTCTCATCACCCTTCTACCAGTACACTCACCCTCTACTCTGGACGTGTCCAAACCATTCAAGTCTGCTGTCTCTAACTTTGTATCCAAAAGATCTAACTTTGGTCGTCGCCTTGATGAGCGCATTTCTAATTTTATCCAACCTGGTCACTCCTAGAGGGAACTTCAATAGCTTCATTTCCGCCACCTCCAGCTTTGCTTCCTGTTGTCTCTTCAGTGCCACTGTCTCGAATCCATACATCAGGGCTGGCCTCACCACTGTCTTATTGACTTTGCCCTTCATCCTCGCAGAGACTCTTCTGTCACATAACACACCGTCCTCCACCCGTTCCAACCTGCTTGGACTCGTTTCTTCACTTCCTGACCACACTCACCATTGCTCTGAACTGTTGAACCCAAGTATTTCAAGTCATCCACCCTCGTTATCTCTTCTCCCTGTACCCTCACTCTCCCCTCTTCACCACTCACATTTATGCACATATATTCTGTCTTACTTGGGCTAAACGTCATTCCTCTCCTTTCCAGTGCACGCCTCCACCTTTCTAACTGTTCCTCCACCTGCTTCCTGCTTTCGCTACAGATCACAATGTCATCTGCGGACATCATGGTCCACGGGGACTCCAGTCTAACCTCATCTGTCAGCCTATCCACCACCACTGCAAACAGGAAGGGACTCTGGGCTGATCCGTGACGCAGTCTCACCTCCACCTTAAACTCCTCTGTCACACCTACAAGTACACCTCACGGTTGTTCTTCTGCCCTCAGACGTCCTGTACTTTTCTAACATGCTTCTCTGCCACTCCAGACTTCCACAGGCAGTACCACAGTTTCTCTCTGGGTACTCTGTCATAGGCTTTGTCTAGATCTACAAAGACAATGCAGCTCCTGACCTTCTCTGTATTTCTCCATCAAGACCCTCAAGACAAATAATACATCTGTGGTACACTTTCTAGGCATGAAACCATACTGTTGCTCGCAAGTACTCACTTCTGTCCTGAGTCTAACCTCCACTACTCTTTCCCATAACTTAATTGTGTGGCTCATCAACTTTATTCCTCTATAGTTCCCCCAGCTCTGCGCATCACCCTTGTTCTGAAAAATGGGCACCAGTACGCTTTTCCTCCATTCCTCAGGCATCTGCTCATCCGCTAGGATTCTATTGAACAAGCTGGTCAAAAACCTCACAGCCACCTCTCCTAGATGCTCCCATACCTCCACAGGAATGTCGTCAGGACCAACTGCCTTTTCATTTTTCACCCTCTTTAGTGCCTTTCTAACTTCCCCCTTACTAATCATTGCTACTTCCTGGTCCACCACACTTGCCTCTTCTACTCTTCTTTTTCTATGATTTTCCTCATTCATCAACTCTTCAAAGTATTCTTTCCATCTATCCAGCACACTACTGGCACAAGTCAACACATTTCCATCTCTATCCTTAATCACCCTAATCTGCTGCACATCCTTCCCATCTCTATCCCTCTGTCTGCCCAACCTGTATAGATCTTTTTCTCCTTCTTTAGTGTCCAACCATGGTAAAAGAATTTAAACCCTTCCCCTAAACGTCTAGCCTTACTGCCCTTCCACCTGGTCTCCTTGACACACAATATATCAACCTTTCTCCTAATTGTCATGTCAACCAACTCCCAGGATTTTCCTGTCATAGTCCCAATATTCAAAGTCTCACACATTCATTTCTAGGCCCTGTGCTTTCCATTTCTCTTTCTGCTGAAGAACCCGCTTTCTACCTCTCCTTCGTCTTCGACCCACAATAGCTGAATCTCGACCGCCGCCCTGTCGGTTAACAGTGTCGGTGGCGGACGTTGTTAGCCCGAGCCACAACAGCTCGGGAATGGCAAAGTTTTAAGCCGGTTGCCCTTCCTGACGGAACCCTCTGCATTTTCTGGGCTTGGGACCGGCCTACAGTTTTGCACTGGCTTGTGCCCCCCAAAGGGCTGCATTTTTGTAACTACATAGAATATATAAAAATAACTATAGCTTAACATATCTTTAGTTAAACTGATGGTTTGTTTTAAGTAAAGATGTCAAGTAGACTTTAATTGCCTCATTTGAGTTCTTTGAAGAAAACGTTTGGACATCCCTGGTTTAAATGAAGATAACCAGTTATTTATGGATTAAATCATCTGAACTTCTACATGAATTGCAGTTCTATTCACTTTTTACTTTTTAAGAACTTGACTATCAATTTCTCACACGGTTAATTCTTAACCAGTATTAATGGAAAAGCTATAAACTTGAATTTATATGATATTAATTTTCACAGGAGTATAGTTTACCCTTTCACAGGACAGGGGGCGACAGGGCTCAGGTGGTAGAGTGGTCGTCTCTCAGTCCAAAAGTTTGTTGGCCCTTCTTTGTTGTTTTCAACACATCTTCTTTCGTTTTTTGCACGTTCGTCTTCGGTTCGGCGGCTCGATGGACTGTCAACATCGAAACCGAAACTTTTAAAATATGAAATATTCCAGGAGAATCAGAGTTCAGGTTCCAACCGATTCTCGGTACTCAATGCCCAACTCTACTATACTAAGACTAAATTATGCAGTGCTCAGCTTCACAATTGCTTGTTTTTCACCCATAGACATCTCTCTCGTTTCCACCTCTAACTAGTATACAGCGGTGCCTTGAGATAAGTCTATTTCGTTCTACGTGCCCACGCTCTTAACTCAAATCTGTTTTGTTTTTTAATTATTAGAGCACCCTTGTTTCTTCAATTTCTTGTTCATTTTAATGCCTGGTACCACTAAAGGTATATTACCTGAAGAATACGATAAACACGGCAAAATGCAACTGATTCCATCATACTTTTCTCCTATTTGAGCTTAATTGTATTCCCAGTGATTTGGGTTATTATCGAGTGAATGCTGCATTCAAGTGACTGTCACTTATATTAACCTTTATAAGTTTATATTCTTCAATTGTGTATTCTTTTTTTTTTTTTTTTTTTTTTTTTTTTTTATAAATGTTCCATAACTCACCCCAGTGTAACTTTGGTTAGCCGGGCATCTCGTGTAGAACAGCATGCTATTGTTTTGTGCGCAATCTCCCGATAAGGTTGCGGCTGGCTTTGATGTGTGCGAATCTACCCTCTCGTGTGAAGTTACTGAAATAACTCCCTTCTTAAAACTTGGCTCGATTTTTATCATGGTACTAATCTCACGGTTCAATAATTATTGTGGGAAAACTAACTGTATTGCACTAAGACTCACGGTACAGATGGGGCGGAGAGGCATACGCACGGCGATAGACCGGTCATGTAGAACAGAAAGTTTGTGTAGTTAACAGCTTTTGGGACAAACCTTCCAAAACGACACATACAGCAGAAGTACAATTTGTAAAACATAGCAGAAGTTAATGACAAGCTGCTTTTAAAATGATTACAGAGAAACCGACTTTGCAATTTTCCATAACACATCATGTCAAATCATCTTTCTGCATTGAAATGAATGGAAATGACATTAATCCATTCCAGCCTCCCTCCCAAAAAAACAAGCAACGTTTTGTAATGTTTTTTAAATTAGGAAAATATCACTGGGTAATAACATCATTAACTAGAATGTAAAGAATTAATGATTAATTGATTGTGACTCCTTCTGGCGTGTGTGGGGCAGTATAATACAGTTATTAGTGACACAACTACTGGAAGTGGCTCATTAAACTGCAGTAATATGAGTCGCAGATGATGAAAATATATGCTTGTGAGTATTGTTATAGTTTCTGTCTTCATGTGTCGATGCACCGTTTGTGTTCAAATCGTCTCTATTAAAGGTTATGACACCGTGACACTCGCAAGCCAAAATACGACAGCTTGGACAGTATCTTGAAAAACTCGTGAATCGGGTCACTTGTAAATATTGTAACTGTAACGTTAGCCATGCCTGAGCCACACTGTACGCAGAAGAACTCACAAACATTGCAAAATACAAAATGATCCTGATTCTATTTGTGTTCGTTTTTGGCGATGGTGGTTGTTTAGTCATCCTGCTAATTTTATATCCGGACAAAGTGCGTGTGCGTCTTGAGCATTTAGAGGCAGTGGAAGGAACGCATGAAACAGTAATGATTGTAATTTATTTATTTATTTATTTCCTCTCAACCGCTGCCTCTTGTGTATCATCACGTATTCAGTGTTGCATCGCTAATAAAGGAAGCCACGGCAGCAGCAATCTTGAGGCCGTAATTAAAATTTCAATTTGCACCAAGTCGCCGAGATCGGCTCGGCGGGACGACGCGCTCCTCTTAGCGTGTGACGCTTTTCCCTGGAAAGTGCGCCCCACGTCTTAGGGCCAGCACTTTAGGATCTCGCGTCTCCTCGCATGCTCGCTCCCAGGATTTGCGAGGCCCGTGCAGTGTTTCTTTTTCTCTCCGCCATCTGATGCGCTCATTCATCACATCGTCACATCTAAATAGTTTTTTTTTCTTTTCTTCTTCTTCTGCTTGTCTGGTTGTGGTGGATGGAGTGTGTTCAATAAGTTGAAATGATGCCACTTTTAGGACTAGAAAATGTCTGACTTGATAGATGGTGGAATAAGCTGCATAAATATAGTTCTTCCTCCCGCTTCTTCCCTCTAAATTGTGTTTGCCTTTAGCATAACATTACCTTTTAATGTTATCAAGTAAAAGGGTGAATCTGTCATTTACTGTTTTGTATTTAGAATCTGCTTGAATTTTCCCTCGGAAAAAGCAAGAGAAGGTATCGACTCTCCACACCAGCAGGTGGAAGTGTGTACGCTCTTGGTACCGCATGATTAGTTCTAAAAGGAAGGCTTAACAAGTCCAGTTGTAAAGAAAATATATTTGTTAACCTGCATAGTAATACATATATACAATTACATTTTACATTGTTCTTCAACATTTTTTGAAGCTTTTCCTCACCAGGGTCGCGGGCGTGCTGGCGCCTATCCCAGCTATCGTGGGGCGGGAGGCGGGGTACACCCTGAACTGGTCGCCAGCCAATCGCAGGGCACAGAGAAACAAATAACCATTCACACACACATTCACACCTACGGGAAATTTAGAGTCTTCAATCAAAATATTGAATATACTAGTTTTTTATGTATGCAAATGCTTTCTGTTTGAGAGTGTGAAGTGTTCAACATTTCCACATTTCAATTTGAATGCAGGTGAGAAGGTGGTACTGGAAGAAGAAACTTTATTCATAATAAGTTTTGGTTTTTGCAGTTGGGTGGTGGCGGAGGTCAGATGCAGCCCGGTCAAGTCCCTCCCAACCAGAACTTCCTCACCCGCCCCCCCGGCCCCATCCCCGTTTCCCACGGCAATGTGCAGCAGCAGGTCGGCCACATCAACAACAACAAAAACAAGACACACACACACACACACACACGCTGCCTTGTGCTGTTGACTTGTGTGCATGTACTCTTGCTCGCCTCTTTTAATGAACTCTTTGGTTCTTCACAACACCGCCAACACCCTCCTACTCCTCTTCCACCTACTCCTCCTTTTCCTCCTGTCCAGTCGGTGGTGGTGGGCATGCCCCCTGTTAGTCAGGTCACTATGATGGAGGAGCAGCAGAGGCAGAACAACATGGTGAGAGATTCTTACATGTACAGTCCATATCATGTGTGCTCTGGCCCTTTTACACGTACACACACACACACACACACACTTGTATACTGTGGTGCCTTGAGATACGAGTGACCCGACTCACGGATTTTTTTTGGGTAGATTTTTGGGGGACTTTGACTTGCAAGCAAAAAAAAATTAGTTACAAACACAATCACAGATTGTGTATTTAAGAAGAAGAAGAAGAAGAAGAATCACCTTTTATTGTCATGAACATGCATGCATGCACACGAAATTTGTTCTCTGCATTGAACCCATCACAGTGAACACATACACATGTTAGTGGAACACACTGGAGCAGGGGGCAGCTGAAGCGCCCGGGGAGCATTTCGGGGTATCAGTGTCTTGCTCAAGGACACCACAGCCGTGAGTCCAGGGGATGTTGGCGGATGGTCTAGTCGGGGTCTTGAACCTAAGTCCCCCACGGTGGTAGGCGATGATCTTAACCATTGGGCCACGGCTGCCCGCAACCATATAGCTTCGCCATGATAAAGTCAGTGTAGCTTAATGCTAACACACAGTGCAAAAGGCCATAGACGGGCTAATGAATGACATCTGGTGGTGTTATAACGCTTTAAGTAACGGATATTTGAAGACACGGTACAGCAACACAAGTAGACGGACAGTATAACAATACTCATAGGCATATGAGTGGCAGTCAAAAAATTTGCCCAGTTTAACTTGTATAGACCCATTCCAAAAAAATGGAATATCATGGAAAAGTTTATTTATTTCCATAATTCCATTCAAAAAGATAAACTTTCATAGATTATAGATTCAAGGCCCACAGTGTAAACAATTTCATTTATTTGTTTATGTTTACATAATTTGAGCTTCCAGCTCATAAAACCCACAAAATCAGAAATTCAAAAAACTAGAATACTGTGAAGAAATCAGCCCAAATTTTGCAGCCCATAAATGTTTTAAACTGAGTGTCACACACTAATCCTCTACTAAAGTCAAAGCACCTGCACGGGTTTCCTCAGTTGTCATTAAATTGCTTCAGTTGGGTTCAATATGGGGAAGACTGCATACTTGACAACTGGCCAGAAGACCATCATTGAGACCCTCCATAGGATGGGTAAGCCAAAAAGTTCGTAGCTAAGGAGGCTGGCTGGCTGTTCACAGAGTGCTGTGTCCAAGCAAATCAATGGAAAGTCTAGTGGGAGGACAAAATGTGGCAGGAGAAGATGCACCAGCAAAAGAGATGACCGTGGGCTTCAGCGGATTATCAAACGGAGAAGATTCAAGAACCTAGCAGAGTTCCAGAAAGAGTGGAATGAGGCGGGAGTCACAGCTTCAAAAAGCACCACATTCAAACGCATCCGGGAGGTAGGCTACAACTGTCGGGTTCCTCGGGTCAAGCCACTTCTGAGCCTGAGCCGACGTAGCAAGCGTCTCAACTGGGCCAAGGAGAAGGAGGACTGGACTGTTGGCCTGTGGTCCAAGGTCCTCTTTTCCGATGAAAGTAAAGTGTGCCTTTCATTTGGGAATCCAGGTCCAAGGGTTTGGAGGAAGACGGGTGAAGAACCAAAACCTGGTTTGATGCCCATGCCGTCACAGTGCTTGACCGGTCGGCCAACTCACCGGATTTAAACCCCATTGAGAATCTATGGGGTATTATCAAGATGAAAATGAGGGACGCCAGACCCAAAAACAAAGAACTGACAGCAAGCATCAAGGAAATCTGGGCTTCCATAACTGCCAGGCAATGCCACAGGCTGATGGCCTCAATGCCACGGCGCATCGAGGCAGTGATTAAAGAAATGAGTGGGAATAAATCAACTTTTCCATGATATTCAATTTTTTTGGAATGGGTCTGCATCTCAAGGCACCAGTTTATAGAAAATGTACAGATACTTGACAAAAATATTTAAAATACAAAAGAAAATCCAAAATATTCACACTGACAAACACGAACACATTGGTACATTCAAACAGAAATTCACGTCATTTCTACGACGACACAAAAATTCACATACTTTTCACATAAACTTTCACATCATCATACTAAAGATGCTTCCTACACTTCCACTGAAATGAACATACTCACGCAATATTACAATCATAATATATAAGACAATATAGAATGGTATCTGTGGACAACGCAGTGTTTTTATTCATTTTCACAGTGGATGAGTCTTTGATCTCCATTCTTATTCTCCTTTGCAGCAGCCGCATGCCAACACACTTAACAACACGCATGTATTCATAGTGACTGTATTAACAGCATACATGTATTCATAGAAAATGAATATCGTGTGTGTATTCGTCGTGAATTATGTTGGCGTGAAGGTCAGAAACGAGCGTCTGCGCCGAGCCGGCTGGCGTGACTAACCCGTGTGATCTTTGAACTCAGATGAGTATGAGAGCCGCCGGGCCCAACAGCCAGCAGCCGCCCGTCAGCGGGGCGCCGCCCAATCAGGTGACGCAGGGCGGCCAGGCCCCGCCCCAGGGCTCCATCCTGCGTCTGGCCAACCCAGGGGCCAATCCGCAACTACGCAGCCTCCTCCTCAGCCAGCAGCAGCCAGTAAGAACGCTGCCGTCCAACCTCCGGTGCGTCTGCCGGAGCCTTGGGCGAGGTTTGACTTTGTCGTCCCGCCTCTCAGCAGGGGGGCGTGTCCCACATGCCCGGGATGATGTCACACCAGGGACTCAGCCAGCAGATGGTCCACTCGGCGCCAGCAGGGGGCACGCAAATGCAGGCGCAGTGGAGACAGCCCATGCCAGGTTTGACTCAATTCAGTAACGCTACTTAGATTCTTTTTACACTTGTTGTGAGATGTCAGTTCACAGTGGTTAACTTCTTGTCACAGACTGTTGTGTAATGGTAGTTAACTCTTTTAACACTTGAATAAAGACATTTACATCTTACGAAATTCAACGGCGCCTCATTTATTTTCCGAGAAAATTTTGAAAATGTTGAGCGCGTCAACATTCATCCATGAACCCGTTCACTTAGCGGGCGTTTTAGAGCATTCCGGCTACATCGTTGAACACTCGCAGAATATTGTGTTGAGATGATGGTGTTAATTAGCAGTAGAGCATGGTTTGGTTTCACCAAAATCACCGGTTTCTGACCAACAAGTGGAGAAAACAAGCTTTCTGTGCAAATAAACAGCTTTTTCTTTTTGCTTTACCTGCTGCGACACATACTCTGTTTGTGCCATACATATGCAGACTCAGTTCGAGGTTGAGGTGCCAAAACTCCTCCAATTCCAATTGATCAGTATGAATGTCCACAGCAGTAAACGCGTTAACAGTGGTTCACTTTTTTTTTTTTTTTTTTTTTCCTAAACACTTGCATGATAGGTAAGAACGTTAGCATTTTATAACCGCTCATTAACTGTGGCGAACGTAAGGCCACTTTGTCCACCACTAGGTTTTGTATTCCAGTTACTTGATTTGACGGCACATCATGAATATTGCATCTTTGTATTTAATATAACAACAATACTAGTCTAAATGCTTATGCGTGGTTTGCAGGTCAGATGCTGATATCCGGTGCTCAGCGGGGGGCCGTACCCCAACCCGGAATGCCCCAAGTCTCCAGCGTCATGGAGGACGAAATCCTCATGGACCTTATTTAAGGGAATTTTGGGAGTGGGTCGGATCCTGGACTTACTTTTTCTCTTTTTGGACTCTTTTGTATTTTTTTATTGTATTTTTTTTGGGGGGGGAGGGGGGGGGCAGACCTTGGACATAATTGAGGAACAAATGATGAGCAGGACTGAGTATGTGTGAAGCTAAGGTTGGTTTGGTTTGATCACACACACACACACACACACACACATACACACAGGAAGTAGTAGTGATGCTTCAGTAATTATGGCTAGGTGTTTAATTACTAATTTCATAAAATAAACGCAGTATGTTGGATGCTTTGTTTTTTTTTTTGTTTTTTTTTCTGTTTTCAGCCAAACGGTGTCAGCGTGTTAATTTTAACGGCTCCAATATGTTGCCCCCTCCCGCCACGCAGAGCCGCCGCTCGTGGCCAAGTAGTCCTACCAGATGGCGCCGCTCGGCCGCCAACGGCGCCGATCAGGAAGTGACGTCGCCGTCCGTCACCCGGGAGACGGTTGCTAGGATATAGCGACAGTGGGCTTTTGTTTTTCTGGCCGTTTTTCTTCTTCTCGATGGACACTAGACTCCCTCACTAAGCTCCTCCTCTCGAGGCCCTCTAACAAGGGCCCCCTCACTAGATCCCCTTACTAGGCACTAGGAGCCTTCATTAGGCCCCTCATAATAAAGCCCCTTCACCCGGCCCCCTCTCGTGTCCCCCTCGGCCCATTCACTTGCTCTTACTTGTTCCCCCAGAAGTACCCCACCATTAGGGCCCCTCGTTAGTCCCCCTCACTAGGTCCCATTACTATGGCTGCCCTCACTCGGCCCCTTCGCTATCATCAGTATCTCTCACTATGTCCCATTAATAGGGCTCTGTCACTAGGCCCCTAAGTACCCCTCAATCAGTACCCCTAACTAGTCCCCTCTCACTAGCTCCGGGGCAGCACTGTTTTCTTGCTGCCCCCAGTCTCCTCTTGGATTAAATAAACATGCACGCTAACATTGGTTTACCCTGTTGTTGTACAGCAGGGGTGGCGAACCCGCGGCTCTTTGCCCGTTTTCACGCGGCTCTTACGAAGGCATCAAAGCATATCGAAGTTTAGTTTTTTTAATGTGTGTTACGCGCTTTGCTTGAGTTCGTGACGGTATTGTCGCAAAACTGGCCATGCGCCTTGAATGAAAATAGCTCGAAGTTTCCCAGTCGGATCGCGTTCTTTCGGGAAAATAATTTGTCAAATTTGGCAGGGGAAGAAAGCACAGTTAAACGAACACAGGACGTTTTTACCAGAGTGGGAGAGCTGATATTATTTTGTTGGGCGCAACGGCAAGCCACTCTGCCTTTTTGTGTCAGGCGTCTTTCAAAGCTTCAAATCTTCAGCGACACTTCAGCTCACGCCACGCTAACATCGACCTGGAATTTCCGAAAGGCACTGAACTTCGCGGGCGCAAGTCAGTCGCTTTGAAAAATCGGACAGAAAAGCAGATGCAGTAGACTGATGCATCCGGTGCAAGGCTTTCCCAGTTCTCTGACTGCATTACCTCGTTAACGGTATAGCACCTTTCACACTGTCTGTCAAAGCTGTTCTTTTCATGTTCTGTGTGAATGACAGACTGTAGAATGTGGGCGTTACAGGTTGGCAATTTACCAGCTTATCAGGTTTCCCTTCCCTTTCAAAGTCAATGTTTGCTTTTCAGGCAGAACATCTGGCAGACAGCGTGAAAGGGGCTATCCATTAAGCCTTGCACTGAAAATACAATCTGAAAAGAGGGATGGTTGACGTGGACGCCGCAATTTGCAGGGTTTTGAGGCAATTTCCTAGCTTCCGAAAGTAGGGTAGGAAGCATCTGTGTGAAAGGGAATAGTGGAAGTCATGAAAAGTCACACCCGACACTCACTCGTTCTGCCAAAGCAGTTGATAGATCACACCAGAGTGGGTGGTGTCACCGCTACCAAGTTTTATGGAAATCTGACTTGGTTATGTTTTAGCATAATCTTTCCAACTGTAAAGCGCCTTTCACACTGCCTATCAAAGCTGTCTTTAGATGTTAAAGAAATGATACAGAACAAGTGATGTTGAAGTTGACAGGGCAATGACGCCCCCTTTGACTGTCTGTCGAAGCTGTCCAGTTTCTGTACCTGCCACACAAAAATGGCCAAAGGTGGAAATCCTGGCTTTATTACATTACAGTCGGCGGAAAGCTGGGACGGGGGGGTTCAAGTTTAACACCCGACACTCACTACTGCCACCCTGAATTTGATATGTCCCAGAAACGGGTGTTTATCCAACCTAATTGTCTGATTTCAAGATCTTGCTGTGTGAAATCACCTCCAATCACTGCAATACCCCTTTTTTACTGAGATCTGTGTGAAAGGCAAAGGCTGATAGGCTCTGATATCCCACCCGAGGCGCGTCCGTATAACGCCGGCGGCCATCTTTATTCAGTCCCATGCAGTGTGTGTGTGTGTGTGTGTGTTAAAGGCTCTGCAGCACAAACCTGAAGAGGAGGGGACATGGGTGAAGGGGTACGTGTGGTGAGGGGGCTCTTATTTAAATAATGAGGCGCGGAGGGAGGGGTGTCAAGTCGGGGTGGGAGGCAGAGTGACAAGAGAGGCGGGAGACATCCGGAATGACCATAATACACGCAGTGAGCCAGAGAGGGGAGGGGTATGTGCGTGCGTGTGTGTGAAAGGCAGTGGGGGTGGAGGGGGAACAGAGAGGGGAGGGATCTCCACTGCACTGTTGTGTGACTTGAAATTTAATAGCTGCCACACCGAGGGAGCCACTAAACAAGCTGCTGCTGTGCGTGAGGCATCATAACGGCAGACCTTCACTGCAGACGGCGTGTAAGGGGAGTGGGGGTAAAAAAAGAAAAGGGTGGGCGGTCTCCGCTAATGAGCACTTACAGTGCTCATTAAGTGCGTGAAGGCCGCAAGCAGCAGCGGTCACGTGTTCAAACGGGAGAGCAGGTTGCTTGCCCTGTTGCGGCGTGGGAAGTGAGACTGGCCTGCACAGATGACAGCGATTGAATGTTGAGCTGCTTCACATCTGTGTTGCATCTGCACGGAAGACCACCGACCGATGGAACCAGTGAGCTGCTATTCCAGCCCACGAGGAGAAGTAACAGTCGTAATAGCGGTGGCCAGAAGCTGGTGCACTCGCTGCAACACAGATGTGAAGCACTTGCAAGCGCGCTCACAGGAGAGCAAAATCTGCAAGCATTTTTTGTCAGTTTATACCCTATTTTCAGTACATGTAAATATTTAGTTGTATATGCAACATTTCTGACACATCTTCAAATCTGAGTTGCATGAATCCTCAGGTGACTGTCAGCTGCTATTCCAGTCCAGTCGTCGTAACAATAGTAGTTGTAGTAGTCAAGGGGTCCTGGGCTGGAGTAGCAGTTCACAGGAGCCAGAGATTGGGGCACTTTAATACAACACAGATGTGAAGCACTTCTAAGAAACAGAGCTTATCCGCCTCACTTTTTCTAAGCCTAAATATTGACCATATAAAGTGAAATTATATGCGCAATGTATCAGTAATCAAATGCTTGTATAGGCACTGTCCGTGCAACGCAGATGTGAAGCACTCATATTTGTGCTGCATGAAATCCGCCCACTTCGGGCACCCGTGAGCTGCCATCGCGGCCCTGTAGTCATAATAATGGTAGCAATGCAAGTAAGAATAGTTCAATGATCCTAGGCTGGAATGGCAGGCCGACTAAAAGCCTGGACTACACGCAACACAGTTGTGAAGCAGTTGTACGAAAGGAAAAGGCGCAAAGAAGCTCCAAGCAGCGGCTGTGGGTGTGCGCCCGTTGAGAGAGGATGAAAGTGACTCTTGAGTTTGTGCGCGAGTGAATGAGTGATTGTGAGTGCGATGGAGAATGAGTGGGAGAACGTGAGTGAGCGCGCGCGCGCGACCGACACACTGTCTTGACATACGAGTCAGTGCTCACGTGCGAGCGTGTGCTTTTGCAAGCGAGTTGCGCCTGAGAGCGAGCGTGTCTTATGTGTGAGAGTGTGAATGAGTGGGCGCACGTGGGATTGCACGCGTGTGGAAGCGGACGCCGCACCGAGTGCGCGTGGGCGTTGCCACGGCGACGGCTCCGCTCGCCGACGTGACGCAACGCGCAGAGCGCGCGCTCCCTGTAGCCATCGACACGAAGAGACGAGCTCCGCCAGGGCGCTGTTGCACTGCCCGTGCCTACGTGGCAGCCATGTTGGCAGGGTCGACGTTGATTTCATTGAAATTATTTCCACAGATTTTCATGACTTTTTTTTTTTTTCTTTTTGATTTATTTTGTATTTTTTTCCAAATCCAAAGCATGTGCTTTGAAAACAGCATCCCGTCATAATGACTTGACTTGTGAAGGTACTCCCAGTGCCCTTGTCGTAATTAAACCTTAACAAGCTCAACAACTGAGCGTCGCCGTAAGCACGCAGTGTCATATCTGTACCGGTAACACTTTACGCTCCGTTAATAATCATCATCATCATCATCGTAACAGCCACTTGCTTGTCTTGTCTCTTCTTTGAGGCGTTCAGGGAGTTCACGTGCGTTCCGGAATCATCAGTATCCTCATTGGAGAGAGACTCGAGGGAAAGGTGGAGGGGGAGAGAGAGAGAGAGAGAGAGAGGGTGGGGGGTTGGGGTGGGGGGAGGGGGAGCGAGACATCTTCCCATTCGGCGACCACTCTGCAGAGGAGCACGTCGCTGCTGCTGCTGCTGCTGCTGCTGCTGCCGCTGCCGCTGCCCTGAGAGCGCCCTGTGCAGGATGCGTCTTTTCCCGGCATCGTCGTCATCATCCGCTTCTTCTCCCGCCAAGGTGAGTTGCTTGACATCCACACAGAAATACTTGCGCGCGCGGGGGGTTCGTGCCGACGACACTTGGAATTAGACGCATCCTGCACCCGCTCGGTCCCGGGTTGGAAATCCAGGAAGCAATGTGGGGATGCATGCAGGTGTGTGTGTGTGTGTGTGTGTGTGTGTGTGGTGTGTGTGTGTGTGTGTGTGTGTGTGTGAATGAGAATGCGTGGGTGTGAGTGTTTGTGTGTTTAAGAGAGAGAGAGAGAGAGAGAGAGAGTTCTGTGTGAGAGAATGACTGGTTGTGTTACTGCTTGTGTGTTTATTGGGGTGTTTGCATCATGCAGGTGTGAGTGTGCGTAATAATGTGCGTGTATATATATGTATATATACATATTATATATGTATATATACATATTATATATGTATATATAATATACACGTCTATATATACATAGAGAGAGAGAGTGTTTTAGTTGGTGTGTGTGTGTTTGTTGGTGAGTTAATAGTGTGTGTGTGTGTGTTTGTGCGTTTGAGTGTTGGTGTTGGCGTGTGTCAAGAATCAGACTCATTCACATACTCAGAATTCAACAGATTCGCAACCCCCCCCCCCCTCCCCCTCCCCCACACACACACACGCACACACACACAAATGCAGCGGTGGTGGTCTCACCTTGAAGCCCCCATTCCCCTTCCCCTCCTCCCCCCCGACGCCCCTTCCTTCCCTGGTGTCCTCCATTAATCGCACTTCTTTGCGGAGATAATCAGTTTCCTGACTCCCCTCCACCGTGTTGATGGCAGGAAATTGCATGGGAGTCAATCGGAGAACCCCCCCCCCCCCCCCCCCCCCCCCCCGCACACACACACACATTCCCGTTCCCCCCTCCGCTGCTGCTGAAGATTGTGAAATGGGGGACCAGGGCAGGGTTAGGCAAGATTTGAGGGAGGGGCACAGGGGGTAACGGAAGGTGGGGGTCCGGTCCGGGGAGCAAGAATTCTGTAATAATCACCTGTTCGTGGGATTGATTTGTATTCATGGTGGCCGGTATTCAGAACGTGTCGCAGGATGTGTAAATGTCATCATTGTGCCTCCCTAATCAAAGCCCTTTCACGCAGCCATGAATTTATTGCCTTTTATGATGGGTTGTTGTTCTGCGGGAAAATGCAGCCCTATGGGGGGCACAAGCCAGTGCAAACTGTAGGCCGGTCCCAAGCCCGGATAAATGCGGGAAGGGCATCCGGCTTAAAACTTTGCCAAACAAATATGAGCGTTCATCCAAAGAATTCCATATCGGATCGGTCGTGGTCCGGGTTCACAACGTCCGCCACCGGCGCCGTCAACCTGCAGGGCGCCGTTGGAGACTCAGCTACTGTGGGTCGAAGTCGAAGAAGAGGTGGAAAGCGGGTTCGTCGGCAGAAAGAGAAGAGGAAAGCACAGAGCCTAGAACTGAATTTGGGGACTTTGAATGTTGGGACGATGACAGGAACATCTCGGGAATTGGTTGACATGATGAGTAGGAGAAAGGTTGATATATTGTGTGTCCAGGAGACCAGGTGGAAAGGCAGTAAGGCTAAACGTTTAGGGGCAGGGTTTCAATTATTTTACCATGGTTTAGATGGGAAGAGAAATGGAGTCGGGGTTATTTTCCAGGAAGAGTTGGCTAAGAATGTCATGGAGGTGAAAAGAGTATCAGATCGAGTGATGAGGCCGAAACTTGAAATTGAGGCTGCTATGTATAATGTGATTAGTGGCTATGCCCCACAGGTAGGATGCGACCTAGAGGTGAAAGAGAAATTCTGGAAGGAGCTGGACGAAGTAGTTCTGAGCATCCCAGACAGACAGAGAGTCGTGATTGGTGCAGATTGTAATGGACATGTTGGTGAAGGAAACAGGGGTGATGAAGAAGTGATGGGTAAGTACGGCATCCAGGAAAGGAACTTGGAGGGACAGATGGTGGTAGACTTTGCAAAAAGGATTACATCTTGTGCGGACGATGTAATCTGGAGGAGGTTTTCCAACTGTAAGGTAGTGGTAGGGGAGAGTGTAGCTAGACAGCATAGGATGGTGGTGTGTAAGATGACTCTGGTGGTGGGGAGGAAGATTAGGAAGACGAAGGCAGAGAAGAGAACCATGTGGTGGAAGCTGAGACAGGACGAGTGTTGAGCGGATTTTTTGAGAAGAGGTGAGACAGGCTCTCGGTGGACAGGAGGAGCTTCCAGAAGACTGGACCACTACAGCCAAGGTGATCGGAGAGGCAGGCAGGAGAGTACTTGGTGTATCTTCTGGCAGGAAAGGAGAGAAGGAGACTTGGTGGTGGAACCTCACAGTACAGGAAATCATACAAGGTAAAAGGTTAGCTAAGAAGAAGTGGGACACTGAGAGGAATACATTGAGATGCGACGTAGGGCAAAGGTTCCTGTGGAGGTCTGGAAGCATCTAGGAGAGGTGGCTGTGGAGTTTTTGACCAGCTTGTTCAATAGAATTCTAGCGGATGAGAAGATGCCTGAGGAATGGAGGAAAAGCGTACTGGTGCCCATTTTTCAGAACAAGGGTGATGCGCAGAGCTGGGGGAACTATAGAGGAATAAAGTTGATGAGCCACACAATGAAGTTATGGGAAAGAGTAGTGGAGGTTAGACTCGGGACAGAAGTGAGTACTTGCGAGCAACGGTATGGTTTCATGCCTAGAAAGAATACCACCGATGCATTATTTGCCTTGAGGATGTTGATGGAAAAGTACAGAGAAGGTCAGAAGGAGCTACATTGTGTCTTTGTAGATCTAGAGAAAGCCTATGACAAGAGTACCCAGAGAGGAACTGTGGTGCTGCGTGCGGAAGTCTGGAGGGGCAGAGAAGTATGTTAGAATAGTACAGGACATGTACGAGGGCAGGCAGAACAGCGGTGAGGTGTGCTGTCGGTGTGACAGACGAATTTAAGGTGGAGGTGGGACTGCGTCAGGGATCAGCCCTGAGCCCCTTCCTGTTTGCAGTGGATGATGGAAAGGCTGACAAGGTGAGGTTAGACTGGAATCCCTGTGGGCCATGATGTTTGCAGATGACATTGTGATCTCCAGTGAAAGCAGGGCGCAGGTGGAGGAACAGTTAGAAAGATGGAAGCATGCACTGGAAAGGAGATCAATGAAGATTAGCCGAAGTAAGACAGAATATATATGCACGAATGAGAGGGGTGGTGGGGGACGAGTGAGGCTACAGGGAGAAGAGATAGAAAGGGTGGAGGACTTGGGATCAACCGTCCAGAGCAATGGTGAGTGTGGTCAGCAAGTGAAGAAACGGGTCCAAGCAGGTTGGAACGGGTGGAGGAAGCTGTCAGGAGTGTTATGTGACAGAAGAGTCTCTGCTAGGATGAAGGGCAAAGTTTAGAAAACAGCGGTGAGGCCAGCCACGATGTACGGATTCGAGACAGCGGCACTGAAGAGACAACAGGAAGCGGAGCTGGACGGTGGCGGAAATGAAGATGTTGAGGTTCGCTCTCGGAGTGACCGGGTTGGATCAAATTAGAAATGAGCTCATCGGAGGGACGGCCGAGGTTCGATGTTTCGGAGGCAAAGTTCGAGAGAGCAGACTTCGATGGTTGGGGCACGTCCAGAGGAGAGAGAGTGAATATATTGCTGGAAGGATGACGAGGATGGAGCTGCCAGGCGAGAGAGCTCAAGGAAGACCAAAGAGAAGGTTGATGGATGTCGTGAGGGAAGACAAGAGGGCAGTTGGTGTTCGAGAGGAGGATGCAGGAGATGGGATGATGCGCTGTGGCGACCCCTAAAGGGACAAGCCCGAATGAAAAGAAGAAGAAGTTCTGCGGGAACAGCAGCGACATGGAAAGGGGGACTCGAAGTCGCCTGTTTTGGAGGATTTTTAGCCGCTTTACTGCCATTTAATGACCCCTTTTTTTTGTCGTGTCAGTGTGAAAGATATGGATTGGTGGGATTTTGAAGTCCATCCATCCATCCGTTTTCCGTACCGCTTATCCTCACTCGGGCCGCCGAGGGCATGCTGGAGCCGATCCCAGCTGACTCTGAGCTAATTTATCAGTTTCAGAGGTAGCATCAGATAGTCAGCCCCTTTCCCACTGTCAATTTTAGTGATTTTTCTCCATATCACTGGTCTGTGTGTAAGGTACAGTTAATTGGAGGTATAATCAGATCGTCAAAGTTGGCTTTTTCTTGTGTCGCTGTTCTGTGTGAAGGAGACCGACACGGAACGGGGGGCGTCAAGGTCACCGGCTTTGGAGGTAGTATTAGATACCCCCTTCACGCTGCCATTTTAACTCATCCTCTTTCTCCCGTCAATGTGAAAGGTATTGAATGGGGTTGTTGAAGTCAATCTGCGAATTTAGTGGCTTCAGAGGTAATACCAGCCCCTTTCACACTGCCAGTAGTAGACTTACATTCTATTCCCATGTCATTCTTTTGTGTTCTGTATTATCACACTGCACATCAAAGATGGCTTTTTCTGTTCTGTGTGAAAGGTCGGCCGGCTTCAGAGGTAATCACTAGCCACTTTCACACTGCCAGTCGTCTGTGTCTTTGTTGCAGCTTTTTCCTGGGTCATATCACTGACACCGAATAGGTTGTCGAAGTCGACTCACAAATGTTCCGGCTTCTCGTTGATTCTACCCCCTTTCACAATGCCAACTGTAATCTGCTTTGTTCTGTGCTCAATGGACCAAATCGGAATCGTGGTTTTGCGTGAACTGCGGGGCTAATTTTAGCAGTAGTATAACTGCTTGTCATATTTTGCTTTTCCCTGGGTTGCTGCTTTGTGTGAAAGGGTCAAAGCGAACTCCCTTATTTCTGAGCTAGTATCAGAGAGCCCATCAAATAATAGTTTTCCCGTGTTTCTTTCTTGTGTGAAAGGTACTCACGTGGAATGGGGTGTCGAAGTTGTTCTACACATTTCTTAGGCTTCTGAAGGAATAACAAATAGCCCCTTTGTGCCCGTCACAGTCGAGTTTTTTTTTTTTTTTTTTTTTTTTTTTCCCCCACGTCTCGCTGTTTGGAGTGTCAGTCGGGAGATGGAAGTCGACACAAATTGGGCACTTGTTGAAGTCAAACCTTGGATTTTTCCGGCTTCTGCGATAGTACTGTATCAGATTTCCTCTTCGATGCTGTCGATATGGATCTTCCTGAAGTGTAGTTTAGGGTAGGCTGCGTGAATTGTGAGGGACATCAAGTTGCAAAGCCGAGTAACAGCCCTAAATTTAGTGTGTGCGACGATGTGTGTGTTTGTGCGAAAGTTATACAGTATCCAGACAGCAGCAGAGGGGCCTTGTTTATGGCTGGCAGAAAAAGTGCAGTAATCAGGGCAAGCCAGCGAGAGGCACTGATGTCTTCATAGGGCAGGCTCGCGTGCGCTTTGATTGATGGCGCCGACCGCGGAAGGAAAACACCAACGGGACCACGCTGCGGCGACGTCTGTACGGTGTGGCGGACGTCCAGCTCGCCGTAAACAATTGTACGTTGGGCGCCACGAGGGGGTTGGCGCCATACTTTGTGTAAAAGTAAAGACTTGTCTGTCGAGATTATTCCTTGAAAGAAAGAGAGATATTGACAGAAACAAATTGAATTATTGACATTTATTTCCAGATTTATTAAGAAAGAAAAACTGAAATATCACACAGCCAAAAGTATTCAGACCCTTTGCTCAGTATTTAGTAGAAGCACACCTTTGAGCTAATACAGCCACGAGTCTTTTTGGGAATGAGGCAACAAGTTTTTCACACCTGGATTTGGGGATCCTCTGCCATTCCTCCTAGGAGATCCTCTCCAGTTCTGTCAGGTTGGATGGCCAACGTTGGTGGGCAGCCATTTTCAGGTCTTAACAGAGATGCTCAATTGGGTTGAAGTCAGGGCTCTGGCTGGGCCATTCAAGAACAGTCACGGAGATGCTCTGAAGTCACTCATTCGTTGTTTCATTGTCTTGTTGGAAGGTGAACCTTCGGTGCAGTCTGAAGTCCTGAGCACTCTGGAGAAGGTTTTCGTCCAGGATATCCCTGGACTTGGCCGCATTCATCTTTCCTTCGGTTGTCGTCCTGTCCCTGCAGTTGAAAAGCACCCCCACCGCATGCTGCTGCCACCACCGTGTTTCACTGTTGGGACTGTATTGGACAGGTGATGAGCAGTGCCTGGTTTTCTCCACACATAGCGCTTACTTAGAATTAAGGACAACAATTTCTATCTTGGTCCCATCAGACCAGAGAATCTTATTTCTCGCCATCTTGGGGTCCTTCAGGTGTTTTTTTTTTTAGCAAACCCCATGCGGGCTTTCATGCGTCTTGCACTGAGGAGAGGCTTCCGCCGGGCCACTCTGCCCTAAAGCCCCGACTGGTGGAGGGCTTCAGTGATGGTAGACTTTCTAGGACTTTCTCCCATCTCCCACTGCATCGCTGGAGCAGCAAAGGGTCTGAATACTTATGGCTGTGTGATAGTTGGTTTTCTTTTTTAATCTGCAAACATTTCAACAATTCAACAATTACAATTTTCTGTCCATATGTGGTGCTGTGTGTTCATATGTTTTTTTTTATTTTTTGTCCTGTTCGGCTGTTAGGTCAAGCAGAATGAAAGATCTGCATCCCTTTTATGCCGGAACAGTTTTACCGTGTCACAGTGGAGTTTTTAAGCTTCCGCTGCGGTATTATAATTGAGGTTTATTGAGAATCAGACTTGATCAGTCGAACAGAAGAAAGTTTCTCGAAGGGAGAGCGGAACAAAGACAAAAGACAAAGCACTAATTGTCAACCGGATGAGAGAAGTAAATCGTGACATGATCTGCAACAATGAAACATTAAATATGAGTGTCGTGCTACACCCTGTGAGGGAAGGACAGGACAAGCGAGAACAGGACAAGGACAGGAGAAGAAGCATGACAGGACAAGACCCGGTGTTACGCTTCGCCCGCTCTTGTTCTCAGTGGCTCAGTGCTGCTTAAACGTGTTTAAAGACGATTGCGTCCGAGGTATATCTGTGATCGGTTTATATCGGCGTTAACGTGGATCTAATAGATGGGTTTAAAATGGGTGAATATTCATCTAATATTGGTACGCTTGTTGTGTATGGCACTTCGCTTCTAAATGTGCCTCCGGTCACCATTGGCTGTGATTGAGTGTTTTCTAGAAAGAGTCTTTCTTCAGGCTTCAGATTGGCTGAAAAGTTCCACCAATAATGTCTATATCTGCTTTTGTAGTGGCGTTGTTGTTTGTCATCAGGGGTACAGTCAGTGATGGGGGTGAGCCAGTGAACGTTTTGGTCTATTTTTGATTTATTTTATTTTTTTAACGTACATTTTTTTTGTTTGACTTTAAATGCATGGAGCTGATCTTGCTTATGTTGTTGCTTTATTTTGGACGAAGCAATCTTACATTTTTTTTCAACCGCTTCCTTTGTGTTTTTAATTTTCTTCTTCAATACTTTTACTTTTAATTTACAGTTTTAAACTTTTGTTCAACTTTTATTTATTTATTTATTTATTTTTACTCTTTTAAAATGGATTTAGCTGTGTGTTTATGTTGCTCCATATGCATTTTTTTAAAAATTTTTTATTTGGTTTGGACCGCACTGGTGAAAAGATTTTTTTTACTTTAAACATTTTTTATTTTATTTTTTTACTAGTTTTTACTTTTTTTTGCTGTGTACTTACTTTTGACCTTTTATATTTTCACCTACTTTACCTTTTTAAAGTTGTTTTAATTTGTACTTACTGTTACTATTTATGACAGTTGTTTTACTCTTTTGTAAATCTTTTCAATACCTTTTGACTTTTTCTTTTTTCCCTGTATACTTATTTTTCGTTACTTTTTTTATTTCTGTTTTGTATTTTTGTGAATTTTTTTTTAATTACTTTTGAATGCTTTTTAAAAAAAAAAAGCCCTCTTTTTACCTTTTTCAGTTTCCTTGGGCCTCTTGTAAATACACTATTTAATCTAAGCTGTCATGATTACTTTTAATTATTATTGCTTTGAATGTTTTTTTAATTATTTTTGTTAACCTTGTTTTTTTTTTTTATTTTTTTTTTATGACCTTATGACTTTTTCTTCAAGTTACTGTACTTTCCTTCAGCAGACCAGCAAGCATCGCGAGACCGTCTCTGGCACGCGTTGCTTTCGGGGTCCCTACGGACCCGCCGCTACCGCTTAGCGTAGAAACATTGACGCCGTGGATGGCGAGTAGCTAAGCGCGCCATCGCCACTCATGAGTCAACCTGCTCGCTTTCCCAGATGCCCCCGGGGCGCAGCATGGGGGCCACTGTTGCACCGAGTAAGGCCTAATCTGGGTGGTGATGTCACAGCGTTGGTGGGCGGTGTGACCTATGCACACTTTGGACCATTACTCTGTTTGTTTCTCAACTCCCTGAATGCAGGCACGGTATTGACTCAGGGCTGTCGCTTTATTTACACAATTTGCCCACTTTGCACTTTTCTACCAGGAAGGCGTCCAAGCTCCAATTTGGCTGCGTGGGGTGTGGTGTGGTTGGGGGGTTGGGTTTGAGGGTCATCCAGTTAACTTGGCTTTTGCACTTGTTCGAAAATGCAAACTACACGTTCATTAACAGCCAAAAAAAAAAAAAAAGAACGTAAAACGTTTCTTGACGAGAAATTGAGTTGGCCCAATTCTAGTTGTCAGTAGCTCGCTTTGGAGGTAGATTACTGGAATTGTCCACAAATCTGCTCTTACTGTATGCGATCACCTTGATGGATTTGATTCCATGCACGGCAAACGGTGGCGCAAGATGGCGAGCGGTTATTGTGGCAGGTTACCACGGCAACGCCCGGCGGGGGTCTGCACCAGAGCTTCCATTTTACAGCGCGGGTGCGGCGAGCGCGCAGCCGCCGAAAGAAGGCGAGGAAGGAGGTGTGGAAAGCGAGCGCCTCAGGTGAGGAAAGACAGCGAGGAAGGAACATATGCGAGCGCCGACACGTGTGAGCAGGGCGTTCCGCATCCGCCGTCTCCGTCTTCTTCTCGCCTTTTTCGTGTGTACGATGCGTCTCCGTGGCGACGTCCATCACCAAGTCGTCCCGGCGCGACGTCGTCGACGGGGCCATTCTTGGATCAGGCCACACATTAGTCAGTGAGTCGATCATCCCGTGAGAGGTCGCCGGAGAGTGACACACACGCGCCATTTGTTCCTCGTTTGCGGGGGGAAAAAATATCATTGGACACTTCATTCGGTACACATTAGTATGTATTCCGGTGTTTGGTTAGTTCATTTATATCCTCACGGATCTGATGACTTTTTAATATTACGATTATTACTTTTCAGTTATCGTGCTGTTTTAATTGTTTATATATATATATATATATATTTTTTTTTTTTTTTTTTTTTTTTTTTTTTTTTTTTTTTTTTTGCATGATTGTCAGTAGTGTGTGGCACTACACTACCAGTGTAAAAAAAGTAAAAAGGATAACAGTTAAGTTTTTTTTAAAACAAAATGTGTTTTGACTTATTACGGTATTATATTTATTGTTTTTTAAAAAAAGCAATTCTTTACTTGAATTTTGCATTTTTAAAAATGTTTTTTTCTGAATTGTTTCGCTTTTTTATTGACTGTTCCTTTTCATGTACTGTTACTTTTGAATATTTTACTTAGTCTACACTTTGGCTTTTTAACTTGCGGTTTCCTTTTTCCTTTTTACTGACTTCTTTTCAACTTTTTTCTGTATTTTTTCCCCTTTTTTTGTTTCAAGTGTACTCATTTTTCATTTTATTGAAAGTTTAAATAAGTATATATATTTTTTTTAATGATTACTTTTGTTTTTTACTTTTTACTTGCTGTTCACTTTTTCACTTATTCTTTAGTTTGATTTTACTTGTAGTCCGTCGTCTTTCTTATTTTTCCTTTTTCAGTACTTTTTTCCCTTCTTTTGACCTTTTTTATGTTTTCACCTTTACTCAGTGGAGCTTTTAAAAAACTTTTACTTTTACTTGTTTACTCTTCCTACTTTTACGACTTGGAAGGAACAGCTTTTTCTTCAGTATTTTAGTATTTCTTTTTGGAAAAAATAGTTTTAAAAAAAAACTTTTTTATATTTTACTAATACTTTTCATTTTTTTTTTTTTACTTTAGAATTACAACAATGATTTTTACTTTTGATTGACATTTTATTGACTCTTTCTTTCCCTTGTATTCTTTATTTCGACTTTTCGTGTATATTTCTGTCCTTTTTATTGATGAACTCGTTACATTTAACTTTTCATACTTCACTTTTTTCTTGCTAAATTTAAAGAATGCTTCCGGCTGATCTCGTTTCTTTCCACCCGTGTGTTTAATGGTAATCCCCGAGATAGCATATACTGTATATAAATATTAATGATGGCGTTACTCTATCTGCAGTATATGTCCCACTTTACAACGTAGGCACACACTTACTGCATAATGCTTATTTCTTCTCGTACTGCATCTCGTTTACATGTTTGCACACTAATTCCCGCTGTACTGAAGTCGGATTTAAGAACGCTTGTGGTCGACCTTAATATGGACTTTGACTTTGAAGTGATTAGTTGTTTTTGTTTTGTTTGTTTTTGTTTTGTTTTTGCACGTGAGCCGCCGGAGGCCCACGTGCGTCTTTTCATCAACTTTTGAATATTTCATGTGGAAAACAACAAAGAATGCTGCGCTTCTTTATGTCCGCGACTTCAACTACACACCCGTAGCGCGCACGCGTCACACACGCGTACATATGCAGACGCACGCAGAGAGCACAGTGCACGTGTGTGTTTGCGTGAACGGTATTGATGTTTTGGCCTCGAGGGGGTTTTGTTTTACGGGATATGTTAATAACGTCCCTTGTGACTGCCAGGTATCCTTAACATCACATTAAAGACTTTGGATTCCGCTGAGTGTCTGGGAAAAGGATACAGCAAGCAAATTGGATGCTTTGTTAGCGGTAACAGTTGAGCGTTGGTGGAGTTCATTTAGTTCTTTGTGCTCATCATGGCTTTACTTCTTATATACTGACACTTCCATTTTTACTTTAAGATTTATATTTATTACCTTTTTTTTTGTAGTTTTTACATCCTGTGCATATTTTTATTTTCTCTAATTTTCATATTTCCCAAAAAATTCCTTTATTGTTTTTAACATTTGACTATTTTTTGAATTGTTTTCTGTTTTTCCTTTTTTTTTTTTCTTTCCTAATTATTTTTTTAAATTTTTTTTTTTTTTTTTTTTTTTTTTAACTGATTGTTGGAAGTCAGTACCTCCAAATCGGAGGCCGCGGTCCTCAGTCGGAAAAGGGTGGCGTGTCCTCTCGGTGTCAGGGAGGCGATCCTGCCCCAAGTGGAGGAGTTCCAGCACTGCATCTACTAGTACTACTCGTAAGACTGGAAGTTTTTGTTTTTTTTGTTAATTGACTTTTTTTGTCTTTTTTTTGAATACGTACAGCGAGACGAAAAACAAACAAACAAACAAACAAATACAAAAGATTAATGCCACCACCGCTAGTGCTAATTTACATTCAGCCACCGCTATGTTAGCCATGCTATGTAGCGATCTTTCTTTGTGTGTGTGTGTGTCTTCTTTCTCCGTCTTCATCTTCTAACTCTTCTTTGTCTTCAACTTCTCCTTGCTCATCTTCTTCTCACTCTTCTTTGGCTTCCTCTTCTTCATTTTCATCCTCTCCTTTTTCATCTTCTCTGTCCTCAACTTGTTTCTTTTCTTTGTCCTCGATGTCTTTTCTTTCATTCTTCTTTGTCTTTTCTATTCTCTGTCCTCCAGTGTCTCTCCTTCCTCATCGTCTTCTTAATCTCTGTGTTCTTTGTCTTCATCTTCTGCTTCTTCTTTTTTGCCCTCTACTTCTTTCGTCTTTGTCTTCTATTTCATTTGATCCCTCTTCTTTGTCTTCCTTTTTTCACTTTCTTCGCCCTCTACTTTGTCTTCTTCTTCCCTTCCTTCCTTTTTCATCTTTGTCTTCCACATATTCATCTTCTCTGTCTTCCTCATACTCTTCTTTGTCTCCCTCACCTTTGTCTTACTCATCTCGTCTTTGTCTTCTTCTCTGTGTTCCTTGTCATCTTCTTCTTTGTCCTCAACCTATTCACCATCTCAGTCTTTGTCTTTGTTGTCTTCTCCTTCTTCATCTTCGTCCTCTGCATCTGGGCTTCTTTTTCCTTTTCTTCATGCTGTACTTCTCCTTCGTCTTCCTCTTGTTCTTGCCTTACATCAGAGCGTCTGTGAGTTCCCCCCTATTTCATATTTCAACCCCCCTCCGGTCAAATCGGTTCTGCCTGGCGGTTAGTCAAAGGTTTGAAATGTTTATAAGCTGCGATAGACGAGCCCCGTGAGGAGGCCCGCCGATGTTCTACTTTGTACCGTTTTAAACAGCTAAAACCCAAACATGGTGGAAAAAAAATCATAGCTCCAAAAATAGTGGTGGTACATGTTGCACCGTAATTGGAGTGAATCATACTGTTATCCGAAGTGGAAACAACGGTAGCATACAATCGTACCTTACCGTACGTGCAATGTATCATATCGTAATGAAGGGTATTGTACAGGGTGGGGCAGAAAAGGGCAGAGATTTTTGAAAAACTCCCAAAATAATAAATGGTAGCTGCAAACAAATGTGATTGACACCAATGTGTTCGTATTGACGTAGCATTTGACACAATCGAGTGTGGAAAACAACATTCGTCGTTGGCGTGACCGTTTGCACTGATGCATTTGTGAAGGTGTTGATGGAAGTTGGCTTCCGCTCTCTCCAACATTGCTCTGTTGATTTGGGTGACTTCCGCGCCGAGGGCTTCCTTCGACTCGTCCGCTGTACGGGGTCATACACACGTGCCTTGAGGTGTCCCCTCAAAAAATTAATCGCACATGGACAAATCAGGGAACCGAGGGGGCCAAGGAGCGTCAGGAAACCCTGGAAATGAGGTGGTCACCGAAATGAGGACAAAAAATCGGCCATCGCTGCTCTGGCTGTGCGGGAACGTCGCCCAATCCTGCTGAAACCACACACGTCAGATGGGCATGCGTCTTTGTCGCAATTCAGGCGCAAACAAATGTTATTTATCACCTCAACTAGGGTTGGGCATCGAGAATCGAGAACGATTGGAACCGGGACTAACATTCCGGTTCTCCCAGAATCGTTCAAATTAAAAAAAAAAAAAAAAAAGTAGCTTCACAGTTTCGATGCCTACAGTCCACTGACCCCGAAGAAGAAAGTGGGGAGAACCAACCAAGAAGACGTGCTTGGACCCTATCGTACCGCAATTGGAGTGAATCGTATCATCATTTGAGTGTATCTTATCAAATTGTAATTTGAGTGTATCAGATCAAAATTGGGTGTGTTGCATCGTCATTAGGGTGACTCATACTGTAAGATCAGTGCATCCTATCATAATTGGAGTGTATCATTTTAAAATGGGAATGAACTGAATCTTATCCTAATTAGAATCAGTCATATCAGAATTGAAGGGTATCTTATTGTACTTCGAGTGTTTTCGATCAGAAATGGAGTGGATCCTATTATATCCTAATTGTAGTGAGCATTGTATTGTATGATATCATAATTGGAGTGAATTGAATCGTATCATGATGCGAGCCTTTCGTGTCATAATCGCAGGGTATCCGATTGTATTGTAATCCGAATGTATCATATTTGGAGTGAATCATACCGCAGTTTGAGCGCAGCACATTGTAATTGGAGTCATCGTATCGTCATTGGAGTCTATCATGTCCGAACCGGAGTGAATCGTATTGTCGTTTGAGTGGCTCTTTTCACGTAATTAGAGTGTATGATATTGTATCATAATTTGGTGAATCGTACCACATCGTAACTGATGTCATCATGTTATAGTATCGTTATTATGCGGTGGTCACACACGGTAATCGTAGTGTATCTTATCGTAATTGGAGTTTTTGGTATCATAACTGGAGCGTTATGTATCATAATATATACTTGGCTTTAGCAGAGAAGCTCAGCCTTCCTTCTCCCCAGCCACTTCATCCAGCTCTTTTGTGGGGATCCCGAGGTGTCTCCCGGGCCAGCCGGAAGACATAGTCTCTCCAGCTTGTCTTGAGTCATCCCTGCGGCCTCCTCCTAGTGGGACATGCCCAGAACATCTCACCGGGGAGGCGTCCAAAGATGCCCGAGCCACCTCATCTGGCTCCTCTCGATGTGGAGGAGCAGCGGCTCTACTCTGAGCCCTCCCGGATGACTGAGCTTCTCATCCTATCTCTAAGGGAGAGCCAGGACACTCTGCGGAGGTAACTAATTTCAGCCGCTTGTATCCGGGATCTTGTTCTTTCCGTCACGACCCACAGCTCGTGACCATATGTGAGTGTAGGAACGTAGATCGGCTGGTAAATTGAGAGCTGCGCCTTTTGGCTTAGCTCCTTCTTCACCACCACGGACCGATACAAAGTCCGCATCACTGCAGACGCTGCACCAATCCGTTTGTCGGTTTCCCGTTCCATTCTTCCCTCACTCGTGAACAAGACCCCAAGATACTTGAACTCCTCCACTTGGGCCAGGATCTCATCCCCGACCCGGAGAGGGGACTCCACCCTTTTCCGACTGAGGACCGTGGTCTCCGATTTGGAGGTGCTAATTTTCATCCCAACCGGTTCACACTTGGCTGAAAACCGCTCCAGTGAGAGTTGGAGATCACGGCTTGATGAAGTCGACAGAAGCACATCATCTGCAAAAAAGCAGAGCTGCAACACCGAGGCCACCAAACCGAGGCCACCAAACCGGATCCCATCTACGCCTTGGTTGCACCGAGAAACTCTGTCCATAAAAGTTATGAACAGAATCAGTAACAAAGGGAAGCCATGGTGGAGTCCAACCCTCACTGGAAACGAATCCAATTTACTGCTGCCAATGTGGACCAAACTCTGTGACAGGGTCCGAACAGCCCATAACTGTGGGTTCGGTACGGCATACTTCCAGCACACCCCCTACATGTAGACTGGTTGGGCGATCTCTCATGCCCCTGCCGAGGGTGTAGAGCTGGTCCACTGTTCCATGGCCAGGACGAAAACCACACCGCTCCTCCTGAATCCGAGATTCGACTTCCCGACGGACCCTTCTCTCCAGAAGAACCTAGACCTTACCAGGGAGGCTGAGGAGTGTGAGCCCCCTGTAGTTGGAACACACCCTCCAGTCTATCATATCCAGAATATCATATTGTATCATAATGGAAGTGGATGTGTCTTATTGTATCAGCTTTAGTTAAAACAAGGAAGTTCATCTGAACCTCTCAACGACGTAAGGCCTCTTTTCCGCCACCTAAAATCAATCAAAATGATTAACAACTCATTATTGATGAGTTATTTTCCAGTTCACGGATAAAGCAAACTCCCCCAGGTTCACCTTGTTTCAACATTTCAGCCTGTCGCTAACGACCCAGCGAGTCTGAGAAAAGACGATATGGCGTACATGGCGTGCGGCGGGAGACGAGTCCCGACCATATCGGGGGCCGATGCCCAAAGGGGGCGGAGAGATGGAATCGGACTTGAGCGTACAGTTTCCGCTCAATCGGGCGCAGTATGTCACAATATGTTGCAATGTGTCACAATATGTTGCAATGTGTTGCATTATGGTCAGGTTCACTCCAGTTATGAGGGAAGATGATACGATTCACTTGCATGACACTATGATTCACTCCAAATGCAATGCAATACAATATAACTCACACCAATATTAATGGGATATGATTCTATGCCATTATGATTCGATGCAATTCCCTACAATTCCGATGGAATACGATTCACTTTCATTTTACAATGTGATATGATATGATTCATTTCAATTACAGTGGTTATGGTGCGGTAACATTCACTCCAACTTTGATGTTAGGCCATTTGATTCACTATAATTATGGTGTGTTTCTCTATAATTACGATAAGATTCACTCCGATTATTGTGTAATTTGATGTACTCCAATTACAGTGTCTGTCTCTTTAATTATGAAGTAATTCACTTCAGTTACAGTGCCATTGTCTTTAATTAAGATTTGATTCACTCCAATTATGGTGTGTTTGTCTTTAATTACGATATGATTGCATCCAATCACGTTGTGTTTTGATTCACTGCAATTAGGGTGCGTTTCTCTATAATTACAATATGATTTACTCCAATTACAGTGCAATTCAATTCACACCAATTGTGTCGCGTTTTAATAATTAGCATACGATTTACTCTGATTACACTGCAATTTAATTCACACCATTGGTGCATTTTTACATAATTATGATACGATTCACTCTAATTGCAATAACGATACGATTCCCTCCAGTAATAGTATGATTCACTCCAATTACAATGCGATTCAATTCACTCCAATTACGGTGCACTTCTCTATAATTGTGATATCGTTCACTCATATTTTGGTGTATTTCTCTATCATTATGATGTGATTAACTCCAATTATATTGCGTTAGTCTTTAATTATGATATGATTCCTTCTAATCACGTTGCGATTTGATTCACTACCATTAGGGTGTGTTTCTCTGTAATTTCGATATGATTCACATCAATAACGGTGTGCGTCGCTATAATTTTGATACAATTCGCTCCGATCACAGTGTAATTAAATTAATTCCAAATACGCTGAGTTTTTGTATAATTATCATATGATTCACTTTAATTAGGAAATAATAAGATTCACTCCAATAATTAAAAGATTCATTCCAATTACAACGCGATTCGATTCACGCCAATTACAGTTTGTCTATCTTTAAAAAATTATATAATTCATTCCGCTTGCAGTGCAAATAGATCCGCTGCTATTGCGGCGAAATACTCTATTATTGGAATATGATTCACTTCTATTACAACGAGATCTGAATCAATCCAGTTACAGAGTATTTCTCTGTAATTACAGTATGATTCACGCCAGTTACAATACGATTTGATTGACTACAATTCGGGTGTGTTTTTCTCTAATTACCCTATGATTCATTTCATTTATAGAGTCTCGGAATTCACTCCAATTACACTGCGATTCGATTCACTCCAATCACAGCGGATTTCTCTATAATTAGGTAATAATTCACTCCAGTGAAAGTGTAATTCATTTCATTTCACTTCGGGTGCATTTCTCTGTATTTAGAATAGGATTCACTCCAATTACGGTGCGTTTCTCTATGATTATATTATGATTCACTCCAAATAGAACACGATACAATTCACCCCAATTATGGTTCGTTTCCCCATAATTATCATATGATTGACTCCAACCTTAATGCAGTACCATTCCATTCACTCCAAATACGGTGCAATACAATATAAAACACTCCAATTACATTATGAATCTCTCCAATCAAGATATGATTCTCTTCCATTACGAGCCAAGTCAAAATGTGTGGCCATATATCACAATATGAGGCCATAAGTCACAATATATAGCATTATGTCACAATACCGTATTGTGGCATGGCTGCCAGCCACTGATTGAATCCATCCACTCCATCCATTAACGTTTTATTAAAATGCGTTTAGCGGCGCACTCGCTCTGACATGATGGATTCCATCACGCCGTTTTAATCAATAACACCATTGATCCGCCACACACGCACACACACGCACACACACACACACACACTCAAGGAAGTCGCTCTCAACTCTCCTTTAATGGGGACTTTTTATACGTTGCAGATTACAGCTGCTGATGTGTCATAGACTGGGCACAGGAGACAAGGGTGCAGCAGCTAGCCAGTCTAGCGAGGCGCTAACGTCGCAGTCTAGGCCATCACTTTTGGTGCTCCTTCTTACACAGTAAACGTCAGAAACGGATCCTAGCTGCCCTCAGGCTATGTCAGGACACAAGGTCGCAACTGATGACATTGCCCTGCAGTTTCCTTGCCGCTAGCTATACCGTTGTTACAGTGTCGCTACACACCACAAGGAAGCATACGAACACAAGGAACCAAGTGTCGCAGCCGCTCCACTGCTGGCTACACCGCCACTCAATCACTAGCTACACCGTCGTTACGCCACTAGCTACGCAAGAAAGCAACTGACGCTTTTGCCCCACTGTTTCCTTGCCACGAGCGACATCGTTGTGTCACAGTCACCCTACTGCTTGCTAATTGGGGATTGATTATTGGAATGGTTTGAAAATGGTGTGGTTCACTTACACTTTTTAAGAACGTTTAAAACTAAAGTACTAAAAAATATATATGAATCAGGCATAAACAAACGAAATTGTGAAAATATTGAAACTTTTGGTTGTGTTAGCTTGACTGTTTTGATCAATTTGTGCATCAGACAATTTTTCAAAATGAATTTTTAAATGTTTTAATTAACTTTGCTCTTTTAGATGTTGAAATTGTGTTATGGCCTTCAAGATTTTCTTGCTGAAGTATGTTTTTCCTTTGTAAAGAAGAAAGGTGTAGGCCTAATAAGCTGAAGCATCACTCTATCCCTTTTCGGTTAGCTTTATTCTTTGTTGTGTTTTCTTTAATGACTGATTGAAAGCTAATCAAATAAAACCTATCTTCCTGCATTGTTAATTACCCCATCGCTACGCCACTAGCTGCACAAGGACACTTGGAAGCGCTGACGCCATTTCCCTGCAGTTTCCTTGCCGCTACACTGTTGCTACACCGTTCCTACACCATAACTTCCTAAGAACACAAGGAACCAAGTGTCTCAGTCGCTCTACTGCTTGCTACGTCATCACTCCATTGCTAGCTACGCCGTCGCTACCCAGCTAGCCACACAAGGATGCATGGAGCAACTGACGCTGTTGCCTTGTTGTCGCCGCCGCGCGGTCACACGGTCGCTACCAAGCTAGCCACACAAGGATGCATGGAGCAACTGACGCTGTTGCCTTGTTGTCGCCGCCGCGCGGTCACGCGGCTCCGCCACCTCGCCTCCGTGCCATCTTTGCCTCGTGATTACCCTGCACTCACCCCCACTGCTAGATACGCTGGAAGCTACGCTGTCACTATCCATGTACACAGATAAACAAGTACCACCGTAGCCCCACAAAGAAGCAAGTACCACCTAGCCCTACCGTCAGTATGCTGCTAACTACACCGTTGCTACAAAGGCACGCAAGGAAGCAAATCACACCGTCGCCTCGCCACTCGCTACACTGTAAGCTACACCGTTTAATTACACAAGGAAGCAGGTGCTGCTATTGCCCCACCCTCATGAGCTTAGACCATTGTGAGACAGGGGCACGAGGGAACAACTCACGCCGTTGCGATACCTTCAGCACGTCGCTGCTCTCCTTCCACACTGCCACCATGATTTCTTTGGACTTTGTAGCATAATTGTCAAGGAATTCCAAACTGTCCACCTTTTGGTGTAGAGTTTTGTAACCATGTATGTGAAATAAAGGGGCGGTGTTGGGGTGAAGTCATTTCTGTCCAATCTTTTCTATCACCTCTGCCTTCGACGTAGCGCCTCGCCGCATGTCGGCTCCCGGGAGGATCATCCAGGTATTCCCGCCTTATCCGAGCGCGACTGACGGATTTGGGTCCTCGTTCACGCTCGACTAGACGCGGCAAAGAAAAAGTCAAAAAAAGACAAAACGCTTAACCTGCAAAGCATTCCGCCGAGCAGAGCGGCTCGGTCACTGTCGTGCTTTCCAGTGATTCACACGTCCAGAAGACGAAGCGTCAAAGTGATTCGGCGTCGTCGCGATGCTTCATCATCATTTAGCCAAAGTGACGTTGACACTTTTCACACTCGTACAATTCACATCGATGCATGTTCATCTCGAAATGTGTGGGAAGGACACCCTCACTGAGGCTGATACAATGTGTACAGAATCTTGATACACCTCGACACTATGATAACATCTTTCTACGATACATATATGTCTACTCTCGACGCAATACAATATGGTACGATACGATTTGCTGCGATTACAATGATATTCATTCCCTTTACAGTACACGATACAGTCAAATTAGGGTGCAACAGGATTTACTGCAGTTGCTATGCAATACGATTCGAATCACTTCAGTTGTCGTTTCTTCCAAGAACAATGCAATTTACTCCAATTGTAATACAATATCACACAGATTTCGATGCCATCCAATTCTGATGCGACACCATGCACTCAAATTACAGGGCGATGTGATGCGGTATGATTTACTTCAATTTTGACCCGACATGATACGATACATCCTGTTTCTTCACAGGTCACCGCAATTGTAATGTGATACCGTTCGATTCACTCCAATTTGAAGTGATACTTCTATTGTGGTGCAATGTTATACGATCCACTCCAGTTACGGTGCAATGCAATACGGCTCACTCCAATTTTGATTTCGATTTGGTTCACTACAATCATGATATACAATTCACTCTAATTACGATACTGTACGATTCAATTCACTTCAATTATGATGCATTCCAATTACAATGTGATACAATACAATTGACTTTATTCATGATGCAATACCATTCACTTCAATTATGTTGTCACGCGATACGATTTAGTTGAATTACGATGCTATGCGATAAAATTCACTCCAATTATAATAGGATGCATTTCGATTCACTCCAGTTTTGATGCAACTAAATTCCACAACAATTCACTCCAGTTACGATACAATATGATTCACTCCAGTTACGGTGCGATAAAATATGGTTTCCATTCACTCCAATTTTGATGCCATATGTTTCATCAGGTTTCTGACACAATTCACTACAATTAGAATGTGATACAATTTGATTCAATCAAAAAAAAAAAATAATCAAACATTTTGATGTGATATCATTCACTCTAACTATGGTGTAATTATTATAAGAGTCACTCCAATTATGGAGCAATATGATTCACTCCAATTTTGATACAATGCGATTCATTCTAATTACGGTGCAATACGATGCAGTTCACTCCAATTTGATAGGATAAGATATAATTCCCTCCAATTATGAAGCGATATGACATGATTCACTCCAATTATGATAGGTTACAATGCACTCTACATTTGATGCGAATCAATTCACTCCAATTATGACACAATACGATACAATTCACTGTTCATTATTACACAGTACGTTCTGATTCACTCCATTTGCGTTGCAATACGACACGATTCCTTCCAATTATGATGCGATGCGATATATTTCACTTTCATCGCAATCCAACACGATTCACTCGTTTTAATCCGATATGATCCAATTTACTCAAACTATGATGCAATACGGTACGATTCACTCCAAGTGCAATACAATACAAATTGATTTACTCCAATTGTGATGCAATACGCTTTGATTTCGACCCATTACAATCCGATGCAATCCGCTATATGCGGAACGTCACGTGACAACGCAGACTATGGGATAGCTGACTTCCTGTGTATGCTATGCTAACAAGTATATCTAGGACTGATGACATATTGTTTTTTTTGGCCAAACTTCTGACAAAAGTTCAATACATGGAATTCATTTATTTTTACAAATATGATTTGATACATGTCAACATGAACAAAGACTAAACACTGTATATTATCATCTCTGCTGGCTTTGTGGGGACCGCTTCACCTCTACTTTAGAGGTGCATTTGCTCTTTAGGAAGTCAAATCCTCGGGCCGGGATCAAACACGTGCAGACATCTTTTAACCTCCTCCAGCCGACACATTGGCCATTAAACATTTAGCTTGTGTGCGATTAGGAATTCCTGTCACGCGTCCAAAGATACGAAATATGTCAGCGTGCATTACGGCCCACGCGCTAAACGCACTAAAGCGTGCGCGCAACGTCTGGAATATTTCACTGAAATTTAAAATAAGGGAAAAAAAGAGAAGAGGAGAGAGAGAGAGAGAGAGCGACCCTACTGAGCAGAATGTCTGTCGGCCAGGGGGCGTGTTGGGAATAACGGAAAGTGAAGTCCCTACATTTCCCCGTTCACAACACACAAACATCAAATCCACTGTGTCACTGGATGCTATGCTAAATGTCACAGTTTAACATGGTGTCCTCAAATGCACCAAACAATGACGAATGAAATACAGATTTGTTTTAAAGCCCGACAATAATGACAGTCAGCTTCCCTCTGGGGCAAAGTGGGGTAGCAACCCACATTGCGCTAGGGTACAAACCGTAAACATTGCATCTTCTTTTTTTGTTGTTGTTGTTGTAAAAAACTATCCCCAGGTGTTCATCATTTTTGCTCTCTTTCTGTAACGCTTAAAGATACCACCAAGGCCCTGTCGAATTGGAAAATAGTACAGTATTGGTGTCAAAGGATTACAGTGTGTGACATGTTGACTCTAGGGTCTATCTCACTGGCCTGGAGACTAGTTGGCGACCTGACGGCAACTCAAGTCTCCGCCATTTGAAGAGACATCTCTGTGACGTCTTCCGGAGACGAGCCGAGTCGCGGTGAAATTGCACATGTTCAATTTCATCGGAGTCCTTTAGGCGATTTCTCTATATGCTCACTATAGAGAAAAAGTCATGTCACAAAGCTGCAATATTTTTCTCACGAGTCACATCTGGGCACACATACATATCCGGGGGGTTCTTGGGGGACTGGTAAGGGGTCGGGAGGGTGCGGGTGTCGGACCGGGTTTCAGTACTTCAAAGCTGTTTCTTGGTCCGGGTATGCATCACACACACTCATCCCCATTTCTTTGAATGCACCACATGCACCCATCTTTGGGGGCGGTGGGTCTTGGGTGGGTGGGGGGCGGGATTTGGCACTGATACACGGGGTAGGGCCAATGACTGCCGGTCGGGGACCGGAGGGGTGCATGCGAAATGGTGTCAATTCACTTACATGTGTCCGCAGACACACACCCCCGGGACTTTTTCGCCACTCACCTATTCCAGCAAATAACTCATGGATATGCTAATTGTTTGGGCATCCCCTCACTCACTCACTCTCGCCCTTTAGATGTTTAGAATTTACATAGCCACTCCCACCACACTTCCGTTGTACAGCCGGGTTCACGACCCTTGTCCTGCATGCTTCTTCTCCTGTCCTTGTCCTGTCCTATCTTGTCCTGGCTTTCCCTCACAGGATGTAGCACTACTGCTCCATACAGCACCCATATCTAATGTGTCATTGTTCTACGTATGTAATGATTGACTTTTCTCATCTTGTTTACGGTTAATGCTTTGTGTTTTGTCTTCTTTTCTCACGCCCCTCTAGAAACTTTGTTCTGTTCGACTAATCGACTCCGATTCTCAATAAATGTAAGTTATAATATTAAGAAACCATAGCGGCAGCTTATCAACTCCACTGTGATCGATAGTGCGGCATGGCGGCGTAGCGGGCTAAGTAGATGTAACGAGATGACCATTCCAAATATGTATCACATTTCCAAAATAAAAGCAATCAGGTTTGTTATGGTTAGGTAAAGAAATAGTGGTTCCCCCATTGTGGGGAGCAGGCACGGGCACAAGTCCTCTTCTTCCTCGAGTCTCCTCCCAAGTCTTCCGAATGACAGGGGAAAAGAATTCACACGTACATGAGACAAAATAGGATATAGTACGCTTTCACCCTCAAACAATGAGTCGTTTTAGGAAAATAAAGGGTAAGATTAGGGCAGGAGGAGAAGGAGATAGGGTTAGGGTTAGGGCAAGTAAATATGTTGCAGCAGGTATAAACAACAGGAAGCAGTTTTGGGGTATCAGTGTCTTGCTCAAGGCCACCACACCATGTTGTTGGCGGATGGTCCGGTCGGGGTCTTCAACCATAATTATGGGCCCTCATAAAGACAATGACTTTGCCCCCACCCCACCGCCACTACTTGTAACATGCTCCCAATGTTGTCTCTGCAGCGTCCGCTCGACGTACGACTACGTCGTCATTTGCAGTCGCCGCGACGGTGTTCGGGCCGTGTCATTTGTACGAGCCTGTGTTTAGGCTGCTAATGAGCGCGGGGGGCAGCAATGGGATACAGCTGGAGGGAGGCTGAATAGGGTTACCATGGTAACTGTTGGCGAGCATTTGAATGCAGAGCGAGCCGGAGCCATGCCGGGAGAGGAAGCCGCGCTCCGTGCGTGCGTGTGTGTCAAAGGGTTAATGTGAGACATGGTAGCGGGTTAATGTCTCATCAAACTGCGAGGTCACTGCGTCGTCTACTCGGGATCCGCTGGACACTGGGGGAGGGGGGGGGGGGGGGGGGGTTAGGGGCTTATGCTAGTCCTGGTTATATATATTGATGTATAAAAGGGGGGGGGGGGGTCCGTGAAGATGTTTGATGATGAGAGCAGCCGCGACTTGAGCCGCGACTTGAGTCTAACGAGTCCCCCCCCCCCCCGCCAGGACCGAAACATTCGAAGGCATGATGACATACACACTTGAACGCCGCAAAGCAGCAGTATCGATACATTAGCAATGTACATTAGCAGCAGTATCGACACATGAGCAATGCGGTAGTTGACGATATTTTGTCGCATCACTCGTGCTGACAGTACGTGTTCGACTTCAACGTCATTAAGGTGTCGCAGCGATAGTATCGTTCTCTGATTTTGTTCATTGGTAGCGCGCCAATACCGTGTATCGCAATATTGTATTGACTTGTGCAGATGCCATTTCCATAAATAGCTGCTTGCACATGTGCACAAAGGGTCTACTGACTCGCACCAAAATCAAAATCCAAACATCAAAAAAACGCACCAAACGGGATGAGACGACGTCACTATTTGCGACAAACTTTGAGAAGCAAGACGGGCTTCAAAATGTCTCTTAAAGCCGGAAAAAAACGCAAAAGTGGATGTCGATAACCGGCAATTCTAGACGGAATGGACTGAGAAGAATTGAAATATTGTATTTTGTCTGGCGAACGCAACATGCATGAAAGCGGCATCCTGATTATATGGATATAAGAAACCTTGAACTGAGTCAGAAACAAAGGATGGTGCGGGAAAGCTTCTGGAAACCTGGGAAAATCCGAATGTATGTCGCTTGCTGTGGGCAAATCAACGGGTTGTACGCACATGGCCCAGTTGAAGTGTAATGCAAAAATATTTAATTTTCGATTTTCAAAGAGACTCACCGAAGTCTGTATGGTGGTTCAGACTCGGAAGTCTGACATGTACGGTGGTTCTTGTAGCGTTGAACATTTATGCAGTCTTTTTTTGTTTTGTTTTTGTTTTTTTTGGTTGTGCACAGGAGTCAAATACATTTAAAAGGGTTGTGCATCTACGTCTTTTAATGCTGAGTGGCTCGTATCTCTGGGAAACCGCGAGCAAAAAAAGTTCATGTCAAGCCCTGGTCATCAAGTGTGCGGAGTTGAACGCCGCATAGCAGTGTATTGATACCTGATTTTTCTGGATCCACAACATACCTTGACAGTTAGCAATACTATATACTTTTGCCATATCAGTATTTTGCCCCACCCTAGTGTTGGCTGTAAATGGAGAACATCAAACCTGCCTAGTGGCAGTATCGATACTGGATGTCCGGTATCGATACTGTACCGATACCATATGGTGACATCGATACTTTAGTGTTGCCAGTACGTGAACAAAGTGAAACCTTTTATTCAATGCACACCGGCACGTCCTTGAAATACGCGTAGCAATAATTTTGATGGCTGACGTTGGCGTATCGATACTGTACCGATACCATACGATATGGCCGTAACAATATTTAAGCATTGACAGAAGACGGAGAAGAATACTGAGCTCCGCGTTTCATGAAAATGATTATTGATCAAACCAAAGCTCCACCGAACCGCCTTGGCCTGTCAACTTCAGGAGCAACCATCTCTCAACTTCTCATTGTCACCCCGTCCTCTTTTTTTATTCATACTCAGAATTCTTCTTCTCCTTCTCCTTACAATCTCTATCTCTATTCATACCACCGCTTTATCCCACATCATCCTTTCACTCCTGCTTCATCTTCGCCCCCTTCCTCCTCCTCTGCGGCTGCTGACTATTCTTCACCGTTGACAATTCCCTCTTCTTCCACCTCTTCCTCCTCCTCCTCCATCCATCAGATTAATAATCCCTCGGTCCTTCCTCGCCTGGCTGTGTCAAAGTGGCTTCATTAAAGCTTCGGTTGGATAAAATGTGTCTGTGCCTGTTGCAGGGAGGCCTATGCAGGGCCAGACCACCTGCCTACATCTCCATTCAGGATGCTGGCGCTGTTAGCTTAGCACTGACGCAGACTGCGGCAGACGGGCTCGGGTCCTCCCCGAGGCTGGGAATTAGCATTTTAGCTTCTTTCTGCGATCGAGGTTTGTCGGCAGGGTCGTTGCTCGGGTCTGGGAAGTACGGCGTGACATTGAAAATGCGTTTGTTAGAAAGCGGTGCGCTTCAGTTCAGTTCATTTTGGTTCAGATCTGTTCGGTTCAAATCAGTTCTCCTTGGTTCGGTTGGTTCATTTCAGTTCTCTTCGGTTCCCTATGATTGTGTTCACCTTGGTTCGATTCAGTGCAGTTGTGTTAAGTTGTTCTCAGTTCGGTTCATCCCTCCATCCATTTCCATCCATTTTCCGTGCTGCTTATGCTCTCTAGGTGTCGTGGGTGTGCTGGAGTTTATCCCAGCTGACTCTCGGCGAGAGTACACCTGAACCGGTCCCCAACCAATCACAGGGCACATATAAACAAACAACCATTAACACTGACGTTCACACCTCCGGGTAATTTAGAGTTTTCAATGAACCTACAATGCATGTTTTTGGTATGTGGGAGAAACCGGAGTCAGTTCAGTTGAGTAAAACTTAATTCTAGTCTCTTCAGTTTGGTTTACTTTGGATGGACTAGTTGAGCTCGGTGCATTTTCCGATGGTTCTGTTCAGTTCAATTCAGTTCTCTTCGGTTTGGTTTAGTATAGATGCTTCAGTCGAGTTCTGTGCATTTCGGTCTGGTATACTTCTGTAGCTCGTTTCACTTTGATTGAGTTCAGTTCATTTCTGGCCAATTCTATTCACTTTGGTTCCGTTGTGATGTGTTGAGTTCTATTCAGTTCTCTTTGGATTTGTATGGTTCCTTTAACTTTGGTTTATTTTGGTCCAGATCTGTTTAGTGTGTTTACCTTGCTTCAGTTCTTTTCAGTTTTGTTTAGTTATGCTCAGTTAGCTTTACTGTTGTTCAGTCAAATTTGGGTTGGGTTGGTTGGATACAGTTCTGTTCAGTTCAATTTGGAGCGGTTCTTTTGAGTTCCTTTCGTTCGAGTTGGCACATTTCTGTTCACTTCAGTTGGTACAATCGATTTCAGTTCAATTTGGATCAGTACACATCGGTTCACTCTGGTGCAATTTAGGTGACTTGAGTTCACTTCAGTTCAGTTCACTTTGGCTTCTGTTCCTTTTTTTTTTCAGTTCTCTTCAGTTTGCCGGGGCTTCGGTTCCGTTCTGGATGGCTCAGTTCAATTCAATTTGGTTCACTTTGGTGCAGTTCGATACAGTTCACTCCATTTCTATTCAATTTCGTTCGGTTTGATGACATTAGAATTTGTCACTATTTCCATTGCAAAGGGTCCAAAAGTACTGTACAGCCAAACATCCTCATTCAATCAGGCTAGTCTGTCTTCCGGATTTGGTGGAAGTCTGCCACGAATAATTACATCTGTCTGACACAGTCGTTCCAAAAGATCTTTGTCTTTGATAAGCGCTAAATGTCTGCATTGTTTATGGTGTTGAAGGAAAAGGCTTTTGATACGCTCTTTCCTTCCTCTACTTATTCTCGTTCTTCTTTTCATCTTTGTTGTTCCTCCTCTGTGACTCCCGGGCTTTGTGCTCCCCAAACAAGCGTCGGGAAGAAAGGAAATAACATCTGCTTATCTGCGTCGCTCTATGCCCCCCCGAAAAAAAAAAAATAATAATAACAATTGGCCATTTAGCATCACTGATCTGACTAGGATACCCGCTTCCGATCAGGTCTCATTTGGACAAATTCCCCAGTTGAAATTTGTCAAAGTACAAGCCCAAAATGGCTTCGGCGAATGGGTCCTTGGAACTTTTTGTGCGTGTTAGTATGACAGATATGTTCTACGAATTCCATGTCTATTGTAGAAACCGGTGTTGGGGGCTGATTGATTTCCCCCCCCCCCCCCCAAACATTCCTGCATTTGTGAATAAGACAGAAAGGCTGCTTCAAACCAAAATGGCCGATTTTCCTGTTCTATTTCGGGCATAAGTACTTTTTTGTGCATCCTGTCATGACAGACATGCGCACCCAATTTCACGTCCATCGGTGAAACTGGTGCCGGGCGGTCATTTTTCAAAATGTGCCAAGCGGCTCGACCAAGAATACGCGCCAAACAGCTGATTCAAACCAAAATGGCTGACTTGGTATGGGTTCTTTTGACTTCGTTGTGCATCGTGTCGTGACAGATAGTGGACGTCCACACAACTTCCTACCCACCAGTGAAAGTGGTGTCAGGGATTTACAGGGAGCGCATCCGAAAGAATTTGCCCAAAATGACCAAACCAAAATGCCTGACTTCCTGTTCATTTTCTGGCATGGGTCCTTGAGACTTTTTCTTGCGTCCTGTTACGGTAGACGAGTCCACCTAATTTTGTGTGGTTCGGTGAAACGTGCGTTAGGGGCAATTTTTCGTGTGCGTGTTAAGCACCTCCGTAATATGTCCGATTTTTTTTCTTGTCTTTGTTGTTCCTCCTCAGTGACTCCCGGCTTTGTGTCCTCCCCAAACGAGCGGCAGGCAGAAAGCGAATAACATCTGCTTATCTGCGCCGCTCTATGTTCCCACGGCAAGTGAGAGAAGAAGTGCTGAGATTGGGAGCGGCGCCAAGGCAGCAGAGGCGTGATGCGGGATTAAGGAGCGGAGGATCGGGATTAAGGAGCACGGCGGCATCCCCTGAGGTTTTCCCGGACACGTGGGCCGCACCTTCAGATCACAGCGCCGGGTCATGACCCAGTTGCCATGCGCATCGCCACGCTGACCTGCCTTCCCGGCCCTTTTTCCCCCTTCCTCTTTGCGTCGCTGTACTTCCTGTCGGTGGCCGTGGTGGCGGTCACCTCATCCTCGTCCTCGTCGTCCTCGTGCCCAGACCACTGCACCTGCTCCAACCAGGCCAGCCGCGTCATCTGCACCCGTCAGAGCCTGGACGACGTGCCCGACAGCATCTCCGTCAACACCAGATACCTCAACCTGCAGGAGAACGCCATACAGGTGAGCTGTGCCCAAATCCCGGCGTTCATGAGCGACGTTGCAAATGTCCTCAAATGTTTCGTCTTTCCGTCGTATCTACGTATCGCTCTTGAGATATCTAAAGTCAGGTGTTGCCTTGAGGTACAGCCTGAAATCGTAGCGCTGACCCAGTAGGACTGACAATCGAGGATGATCTATCAATCCATCTCGGTTTCTGAAACTCGCTTTCTTCAGAAACGGTCCAAAATCATTGCATTCCTTGCATCGATCTATTTGTCTGTCTGTCGGCCTTTCTGTCTTTCGACGTACTAACCTACTGAATGAAGTCAGGTGATGCCTTCAGGGCCAATCCCACATTATAGCATTCCTCGCACAAATGTCCTGAAATGTTTAGTATGTCTAAAGAAGCTAGCTATCCATCTAATATATCCAATCCGTTATCTTAACCAGTCAGATGTTACCTTCAGGGACATTCTGAAATAATAGTGTTCGTCATACAACTGATGGCTTGAGTAACAAATTCTGAATGGTTTAATCTCTGTATCCATCTATCTGTCTGTCTGTCTGTCCTGCGGTCCTTCTGTCTACCTGTCAATCCATTTAACTCATCAGGCGTTGCCTTCAGGGACAGTCCGAAACCATAGGTTTTTTTTTTTTTTTTTTTTCTTTTCACAATTCTGTGTGATTGTTCCAAATGTGTTATGTACATACTCAATTAAGTGGAGTGTTTCCTTCAGGGACAGTCCGAAATCCTAACGTTTGTCACAGCACTAAGTGACAGTTCCAAATTTCTCGGTAGCCCACTGCCACGTTAAATGCGCCGCACTCTTAACTTTGTAAAATATTCCCTTCGTTGTCTGACAGTTTAAATATCTTTCATCCATTATTCCAGCTTTACTTTCTCGGCTATTCCCCCATCTCAAGCGCAGTTTGAAAAAGTGAACATTGACAAATGAGTCCAAAAATCCCTAACTGGCCCAATGACGTTTAAAGGACTTTTTTTTTTTAATGTTGCGCATAATGCGTGTGTTTTGTTTACGATCACGCGTGGAAAAAACGCTCCGCTGGGAGAAATCTACGTGCCGCTTATCGAGTGGTGGCGAGAAGCAACAACATCAGATATGTTCCAATTAAGAGTTTAAATATGACGTATCGACTCACGAACGCCTCACTTCTGCTTGATTGCGAACCTCGCAGATGATTTCAATTAAAAACCAACTTGTGGTTGATGAAACTACAAACCTGTCGACGGGGTGAAAACGAAGATCGTCGATTTCCGACGAAAGCTAGCGCTGCTTTAACTATTTAAAGATACAAAGATGCACTGGGGTAAAAATGAAAACCACAACATTAGTTTTCCTTTGGAGCAGATACATTCCGATTCGCTCGCTCGTATCCTGGAGCGCTCCTTGAAATGATTAAAAAATCTAAAAATGTTTTAACACCTGAAGGCATCCTAGATTCTCCGTCTTATTTTTTTTTTCTTTCCTGAGCCGAGGACCCTCGCGGTGAAGCCTTGACAGCTCACACCCCCCTCGCTACCACACACCCCACCAACGAGCCCCCAACACCTCCCTCCCACTTCCTGCTCTACATTTGAAGGCGGAGGTGGCTCAATTCCAGCAGAGTGTGTGTGTCACACCAAGATTAGGCAACACGCACACACACTGAAACCCCTAAATTGGAGCACAATCCGTTCTGTAACGCCGGTTGATGGCAAATCCTCGAAATGATCAGCAAACTTTGATGACATGCTGCGGCCACAGTAGATGGCGTCGGCGAAAAAGCTTGGCAATTTCGCGCGGATTTGGGTGAATTCCCCGAGTCGGTGCTTGTGCAAGTAGAGGCCCTGGAATTCAACCAAAATGGCTGCTTTAAACCCCAATGGCCAACTTCCTGTTCAATTTTGGGCACGGTTCCTTGGACCTTTTTCTGCGTCCTGTTATGGAAATGTAACTGTATGTGCTATTCAGTCCAACTGTTGTTGTGGCGGGATAGCCGCTGCGCAGACCCAAGACCTGTCCCCCCTCATGGCGGCCCCTCCCCGGTCAGCCACCGTCGTGGCGCCGTTTGCGGTGGAGTTTCTCATGCGGCACACGCTCGCAGCCAAGCTCAATTGAACTGAGAAAGGAACAAATCAGTTCATAAAGTGATTCCATTCAGTGCGTGTACTCAAAAGATCTGTTTGTTTAAATGAGTCGTTTGTGACCAACACGACGCTACTCGAGCCTCTTCTGCCGATCTGTTCCCCCCCAAAAATGAAAACGCAAACTACTTGCTACGCAAATGCGCAATGGCACACTTGAATCTAGTGCGCTTCTCATATTTTCAGTGCGCATGCGCACCTGTGCACCACTTATGATTCTAAACTATGATCATAGAGAGCCTTCACACTGCCTGGTTCTTGGGCCCCCCAAAACAAAAAAACCCAAGGCAAAAAGCAAAACACACTTGTGGCATCCAATTGACGGAGATTGTCACCTTTGTAACTTTGTCGTCACCCTGCAGGTCATCAAGTCGGACACCTTCAAGCACCTACGGCACCTGGAGATCCTCCAGCTCTCCAAGAACCAGATCCGTCAGATCGAAGTGGGTGCGTTCAATGGCCTCCCCAACCTCAACACTCTGGAGCTTTTTGACAACCGCCTCACACTGGTGCCGTCGCATGCCTTCGAGTACCTCAGCAAGCTGCGCGAGCTGTGGCTGCGCAACAACCCCATCGAGACGCTGCCGGGCTACGCCTTCCACCGAGTGCCCTCATTGCGCCGGCTTGACCTGGGTGAGCTCAAGAAGCTGGACTTCATCTCTGATGCCGCCTTCGTAGGCCTGGTCAACCTGCGTTACCTGAACTTGGGCATGTGCGGACTTAAGGACATTCCCAAGTTGACGGCCCTAGTGCGGCTGGAGGAGCTTGAGCTGTCTGGGAACAGGCTGGAGATCATTCGGCCCGGCTCCTTCCAGGGTTTGGTTTCACTCCGGAAGCTGTGGCTCATGCACTCGCAGGTGTCGGTCATTGAGCGCAATGCCTTCGACGATTTGAAGAGCCTGGAGGAGCTCAACCTGTCCCATAATTCCTTACACTCGCTACCCCACGATCTTTTCACGCCGCTGCACCATCTGGAACGGGTGCACCTGAACCACAATCCGTGGGTGTGCAACTGCGATGTGCTTTGGCTCAGCTGGTGGCTGAAGGAGACGGTGCCCAGCAATACCACCTGCTGCGCCCGCTGCCATGCCCCCCCCTTCCTCAAAGGCAAATACATCGGTGAGCTGGACCAGAGCCACTTCACCTGCTACGCACCCGTCATCGTGGAGCCGCCCACTGACCTCAATGTCACCGAGGGCATGGCAGCTGAGCTCAAGTGCCGCACCAGTACCTCCACCACCTCGGTCAACTGGATCACACCCAACGGTACTCTGATGACCCATGGCTCGTACCGGGTGCGGATTTCAGTGCTGCACGACGGCACGCTTAACTTCACCAACGTCACCCTGCGAGATACGGGCCAGTACACCTGCATGGTTACCAACGCGGCTGGAAACACCACGGCCACCGCCGTTCTTAACGTCACTGCTGCCGATGTCAGCGTCAACTACACCTACTTCACTACAGTCACTGTGGAAACCGTGGAGACTCCAGGAGAAGAAGAATCAGCTCTGGTGGCCATCAATGAGACCTTCATCCGAGTCCTCCCAGGACCAACCCCCTCGGCGCATCTGTGGCCAGACGGCGTCACGACTACGGCCTCCTCGCTGTCCATCGACTGGTCCTCGTCGTCCTCGCCCCATGCCACCCGGCCCACCTTCACTGTGCCCATCACAGAGCCGGGCTTCTCTGGCCTGGACGATGTAATGAAGACCACCAAGATCATCATCGGCTGCTTTGTGGCCATCACCTTCATGGCGGCGGTGATGTTGGTGGTCTTTTACAAGCTAAGGAAGCAGCACCAGCTCCACAAGCACCATGGACCTGCCCGGGCCATCGAGATCATCAACGTGGAGGACGAGCTGGGCGGAGGGGCAGGCGGCCGGAGTGGCGGCGGAGGGGGCATCTCAGGGGGCTGCGCCTTGGCACAAAGCAGCGGAATCGGGGGCGGCCAGAGCCTGAGGCGGCACCACTCGGATGTGGTCTCCCTGCCCCACCTGACCCGCTCGGAGCACCTCAACTACTACAAGACTCACCACTTCAGCAACAACATGGTGGGCCTGGGAATGGGCGTCAACAACAACAACAACCCACTGCCCTGCTCCCAGAACATGACCATGTCCTGTTCCCAGGTGCCCAGCTCCATGGGCGGCGGCCTGGGGACCTGCGGAACTCTGCCCACCCCTGTCCCGCTGCCTCAGCTGAGTCTACACAGCTCCCTCAAGGGCCTCATGGCCAAGGGGCAGAACGAGCCTCTGCTTTTTAAGAGTGGCTCCAAGGAGAACGTACAAGAGACTCAAATCTGAGGGAACCTTCTACACCCCCCTGTTGCCCCCCGTCATTGCGGAAGTAGGAGATGCCGCCTCATCGAGCACACGCTCCCACCCACATTCAGGTGACAAGCAGCTCTAGTTTTTGCCAAAGTCCCAAGTCGAGCCCACCGATCGAACGCTGCATCGTTTGTGGATTATTTCTACGGACCGGCTGGGTGGTCGGAATAATGGGATGTGTCTCCACGTGGCTTCACGGACAAACCAGAGCTATAAAAAAAAAAAGATGAGAAAAAAAGAACAAAGTACTTGATATTATTATCTATAAACGGTAAATATATTTTCACTGGAAGAAATAAATTATCAAGAATCTTTACTGAGCAACCGACATAGAACGTGTGAAGAATATATTTAAACAATATAAAAAAAAATTAAAAAATCATTGTCCTTGTGGCCCGCCTTCCAAGATGGCCGCCGAGTGAATCTATTTTCTTTTTCAAGCCGGGCCCATTTTGTGTGTGTGTTTGGAGGGGGTGGGGGGTGGGGGGGGGGGGGCACTCACACCAACAGGGTCAGTGGCGACGTGCTGTGTAGCATAAATAATAATAATAATAAAAACAATAATAAGCATTGTAAGCTCACAGTGTACATAGTCCCAAATGGCTGCTCGCTAAACACCATCTTTGGATTCACCTGTTAGCGTTAGCATTAGCATTGTTATTATCACTGCGTTAGCTCTTTTGTTTCTTTTCTTTTTTTTTTTCTTTCTTTGTACTCTTGAGGGTCTTTTTTTAGCGGACACAAAATGGCATCAGAAGCGGGACGGTCGAGATTGGGAGATTTTAGTATTTCACTCGCCGACGGCAGTTTTACGAAGGTAAGCGGCGCTCGTCGGTGGGACAAAAACAACAAAACAAACAAAAAAATGATTTATTTCTAAAAAAAAAAAAAAAAAAAAAAAAAAGAGGACAAGTCAAAGAAAAAATATAGAAACTTCTAGATCTCAAATGAAAGAAAATACTTTTACGATGATGATAATTGATTGATGATGAGTGTTTTTTTCATTTTGGATTTTCTTGTTTTTTGTTATTTTCTTATATTTCTTCTTGTACTCTACTTGTTCTTGTTCTTCTAATTAGACGATTCCGCGGGTTCTAATTATGCCGACAATGTTCTGTTCTAGCCCAGGTCACTTTGGAAATTAAAAAAAAACTGGCACACTAAATGGTGGTGGCTGGATTCTAGTGGCTGTTTTCTTGATGTTATTTTTTTTGGAAATTCATATGATTTCTTCTCTTTCATTTTGTGGACAGCATTTGTTGTTTGCTAGGCGACCGATATTATTATTGGTAACTTTCCAGGAAACACTACTGAGGCAATTGGCCCTAAATGGGCGATTAGAACCAAACTCGCTGGCTTCCTGTTGGGTTACAGGTAAAGTTTTGTCGCTAAGTGTCAGAGACCTCTTTGTGCGTCCTGCGATGATAAACATGGACATAATTTCGACCTCAACGGCTGCCCACCCCCTTCCCTAATCCCCTGCCACCACCGCCACCGCCATCATCATCATCATCAGGTCTCCATGGCAACTGTTGCTGCTGCGACAGTCCTCGTCAAGGTGTCTCCATTTTGCTCCATCAGGACTCCTAAGCCCGCCCACGCTAACTGCTGATTGGCTGCAATCCGTGTTCGTTTTGCTTTGACGTGGCTTCGGCGATGGCCATTTTTCAGTGGCGTCGTGTGAAACCATGCAGACACGCGCGCGCGCGCACACACACACAGACACACACTGCATCAAACATTAGCACCTCAACTTGCATTCGTGTGTCTGCGAGAATTTCTTTTACCCACAATGTATCAGGATGCCATGAATGTGTGCAATTTCAAGTAGTATTGATTCAAATGTTAATTTCGCCCCTAAATGTTATACCTGTATACATTCTTGACTTATTTTTCATTTATTTTTAATAGCCACAAAATTTTGAGATGAGAAAAAAAAAAAAAACACCACCTGATTTTTACGCAGTCCAAAAACCAGGCTAAAACATTGACTTCAATTTTTCTGCTATCGCTAATACAGTAATTAAATGTTTTTTGTTTTTTTCTCGAGAAAGAAAATGTAAAGACAATCTCACAAAATCCCCCCAAAATTTTCAGATTCATAAAAAATGAAGAGAATTAAATCCAGTTATTTGTTGATTCTTGCATTTGTGTGTGAGACAGTTTTCACGTAGATTTTATTTTGTTTGAGGTGTTAAAATGTTATATTTAATACAATTTAGAGGTGCGGCACGCTGGGCGACTGGTTAGCACATGTACCTCACAGTTCTGAGGACCCTGGTTCAAATCCGGCCTCGCCCGTGTGGAGTTTTGGAAAATGGATGGATGGATAGTTTAGAGAGTAAAAAAAATAAAAAAAATCAATAAACTGTATTATTCCTTTTAATGCAATATTTATTTTCTGATAAAAAAATATTATATATATATATAGTGTGTATATATATATATATATATATATATATATATATATATATATATATATATATATATATAGTGTGTATATATATATATACATATATATATATATATATATATATATATATATATATATATATGTATATATACATATATATATATATATGTACATACACATTTTAAAAAAATGCAGCTGTTTTTATGATAAAATAAAAATGGAAAGTGTGACTAAAATATGTTTGTAATATAAATATGTTATTTTTCTTGCATGGTGACAGTTTGAGACACCGGAGGCTCATTTTTCATGAAAACGTTGGCAACCAAAAGCATGTGTCTCCAAACATTGTGATTGTTAATTGTATATATATATTTTTTAAAAATCCAAAATAGAACTAAAAAAAGTTGTTGTTTTTTTTGGGATAGAATTCTTTAAAAAAAATATTTATTTTATTAATTATGATATTATTATTATGTATTTTTCGTTCACCACAATGCGTCAGGGTGGCGCGTTTGTGTGCGGCCAATCGGTTTCGGACGGCTCCCGTGATAAAGTCACATGACAGGAAGTGGCGTGCTTTGGCTGCACTTGTGACGCTTGTTGTTATAATTGCGATGCTGTAGTGTGCGCGCGCACGTGTATGCGTGTAGTGGGTTGGCAAAGGCGATGTTGCACATATGTCAAGTAGCCGTCTGGCGTTTCAAAAAAAAAAAATATATTTTTTTTTAAAATAGCAGCAGATGCCAGCAGGGCTCGCGTGCTGCTGGTGGCGCTGCAGTAATTGACTGTGGGCCAAAAAGCATCAAAGCAGCGTCGCGAAATGTGAACTGTCACCTGTTGTGTGAGCGTTTCTATTATTCAAACACAATATGTTATCGCCGTGCCGGTCGTGATAACATTTCAAGGCGCACATGTTTTAAGTCACATTTTTGCTCTTTTTTTTTTTTACTTCTTTCTTCTTTTTTTAAAAATCGAATTGGAAAACCCAAACACATCGTTCGTTTGTGTCTATATTTTATAAGTTTATATTTTTCATCCTAAAAATAAACCAAAAATATCTATAGATGTATCTCTTATTAATAAATATATATTTGTGAGTTGTTTTTTTTTTAGGCTAAATTGCAAAAATACAAAACTTGGAGCTACTTTAGAATCCTCCAAATGATGTTATATTACATTAAATATAAAATTTTGAAATTTCTTTCCCCCTCTAAATAGTGTGGCTTTATTCTTTTTTTTTTTTATCCAAAATGCCCACCACCCCAGAAAAAAATATTTCAGGGTGGGGATTGAAACAACAATAATTGAGTACATATAATTGATGAAATGAAAACTATTGAACTGAAATTTGGTTACATTTTTAAAAATGTCCATATGCTTTTTCTCCCCCGTTTACTTTGGAGGCTTATTTTTCCTGAAAATGTCTTTTTAAATGTATTCCTTTTTTAAATGAATTTTTTTTAAATGGAGAAGTGGGCGCGGGTGCGCGAGGGGTGTTGTCAGCAGACGTCACCGCAAAGCTCTCGCCTCACTTCCTTCCAAGGCGTCCTTCCGTTTGAGAACGGCCGACGCGTTAGCGCCCGGCTTAGCTGGCCGTCGCCTTGGTGACCGGGCGCAAGAATTTGACCCAAAAAAGCCGCTCCCAACCGAAATGTTTGACTTCCTGTTCAATTTCGGTCATGGGTCTTTGAGACTTTTTCATGCATCGTGTCATGATAGACACGTCCGCCCAATTTCATACCAATCGGTCAAACTGGGGTCGGAGGGTCATGTTTTAAAACATGCTGCGAAAGGAGTCTGCCCCACTGCCTGGTGCTTGGGCCCTAATTATGAAGTTATCAGGAAGTGGTCACGTGAGTTTCTCCTCCTCCAGATGGCCGACGTGGGCGATGAAACGGTTTTCCCTTCGAAACGGCCGCCACCCTCGCCGCCGCCTCCGCCTCCGCCGCTCTGGGACGTCACGGTGGAAACTGGAAAAGCGGAGCTTTTTGTGCGCAGGAATGCGGTGAAGAATCCGCGACTGGTGAAGGACGTGCTGAGAAAAAATCCGCTTCAGAAAAAATCGTTTTGCTCTTCACGGCCACCTCAGCTCAGATCACCTCAACTCGGGCGGGAACGCTCGCGCCGCCTTTTCGGGCTTTGAAGTGTAAATGACGACGCTTCCGCCGGCCGCGTCGATGTTAAGCTGCTGTTGTGATAATGGAGCGGTCTGCTGAGGCCGGGGTCAGCAAGCGTACAAAAGGCCAACGGGAGCTTTTAAATCCCGCCTCATGCTCCTGGCTGTTGAGGTTTTTTTGTTTTTTTTGTTTGTTGTTTTTTTCTTCGTCTTCAAGAAAGAACGAAACAGTTGCAAACCGCCATCATGAAATCAACTTGGACAGACCGTATTGATTGTTTTTTTTTTCTCCCCCGCGCCTTTTGTCTACGCCCCCGCGGGTCTGCCAGTCAGGCGCAGTGTTTTCCTCACTGCAACAAAAGAAACAAAAAAATGGGTTGAAAACAACAAGAACAAATGTGATGACATGAGGAATATATTGTTTATTTGAAAGAAAATGATATGACAGGAGAACAGGAAAGTTGATTTCTTAACATAACTCAATAACGCCAATGTCTTAAATCTACGTGCACTAATTATCTTTTATTTTTTTTAAACAATATGTATGTTTTAGTGACAGCAGCGTGGCGGGCTATTGGTTAGCTCATCTGCCTCGCAGTTCTGAGGACCTGGGTTCAAATCCCGGCGTTGCCTGCGTGGAGTTTGTTCGAAATGTATTTATACACATCGAGCTGCAATTTACACGTTTGTCTCAAAAATAAATGCGCGTGCCCGCTGATCCACAAACGCACCTTCAACAATATGGGCTCCGCTCCCGTTTGCCAGCGGCAAGCCGTGCGAGAAAGACTGGCAAGGGAGGACGCGACAGTCGGACATGCTGACAGGCAGTTATTCAACAGGACAGTTGGACCTGGAGTAAAGCAACAGTCAAACGTGGAAAAAAAGCCAACCGTCAGGACAGTGAGTGGAGAAAGGCAACAGTTAGACAAGGAACGTCAGACGCGGGGGGGGGGGGGGGGGGCAAAGACGAGATCACTTGAGCAGACGCCATGTTGGCGGCACGAATAAACGATGACACAGAGAAAGACCTCCTGTCGCGCGGTCGCCCGTCTTCGCGCCGTGCGCTGTGATGGACGCGCGAGAAGGGACGAGGCCTTTCGTGTGTGCGTATGTGCGCATGTGACCTGCACGTGTGTGCGCGTGACCTGCACGTGTGTGCGTGTGTATGTGTGTGCGCGCGGTTGATCTGCATCAGTGTGTGTGTGAAGGAGGGAGGCCGCCGCCTCGCTTATATGTCACCCAGCGCCCCAGGACCAATGACTCGTCTCCGTGCCCCCACTGAGGGGGGAGGCGAGAGGGTAAGGGGGCTATGGGAGGGGGGGGGGGGGGACGCTGGTTGGGTACGACTCTTCTCACCCCCCTAACTCTCTCTCTCTTTCCCTGAGTCACACACACAGCCGCATGCGCGCTCGCCCCCCCCTCCTCCTCCTCCTCCTCCTTCTTCTTCTTCTTCTTCTTCTTCTTTTCTTTTCTGCCATTTTCCACCCCCCCTGCAGCACCGCGTCAACTCTCGATTCTCTATGAAACGCACGCACGCGCATGAGCTCGCAGACCCTCACGTGAGCACGCGCCACGCGAACGCACACACTCCAAACACAGCCATGCGCACCACATGCCGCACTTCCCATCGTCTTTGTTGTTCCGCTGCAGTCCTGTAGGTGGCAGTAATGAGCATTAAAGGGTCAGGTGCACATTTTGATTTGTTTCGTGGCAGCTCCATCTGCCGGGCCCCACGTGGACCCCAATGCAAGTAGACTGTAACGGCAAAAGTGAAAATAAATGGTTTGAGCTGCACCTTTATCGCGGTCTGGCGGTCTCGCTGCACCACCTGGTGATGATGCGAGCAGACCACAGCGGGACAACAGGAAATAGGTTTTTCATTCGCATCTTGAACTGGATTGGTGGGTCACTGCCCCACTTCGGCGAAATGAGAGCGGACTGCTGTCATGGCGAAAATTGTTAATGAATTCCTTGATACTTACCTTTATGTGGAGCTCATGGGTCACTGCCACTCTTTCCCCCAATGCAAGCGGACTGTAACAGGCCAAAACCTTCCACGGAATTTGTTTTTGGAGTAACTCACTAAATCCGTTTGAGAATGTTGTTGCCATCGTACGTGTACTTGCCGGGCGCGCACCTGACCCTGCGGGCTGTTATGCTCCTTCGCCGTCGAATCGGCAAATTCCCTAATCTGGTTGGCCTAATCCCGTTAGACTCGTGTGGATTACGCCTCCAATTTCTGTGCACATCCACGAATCCACGTGACATCCAGGCTTTCGCCAAAAGGCTAATGCTACGCCGCACGCTAACCTCATTATGCAAGTGTGTCAACACAACAAGACAGTGAGTGAATTTTACCGAGCGGCAACATTAGCAAGTTCTTTTTTGTCACGTAGGCAGGGTCGCTTGTTGCTAGGCAGAATTCATCGGGCTCAATCAGAAATGCCCCATAGGGCTGCTTTTTAATGAACCTTTTAATCCCGGCATGGTCGCTCGTTGCCAGGCAGAATTCAGGGGTCTGAAACAGAAATGCCTCAAAGACTAGATTCAATTGTCTATAGGTGTGAATGGTTGTGTTTACGTGACCTTTGGTTGATTGGCGATCGGTCCAGGGTGGACCGACTTCTCTTTCCAAGTCAGGTGGAATAGACTCCAGTTACCCTAACCCGAAGGAGGACTTAATTGTTCATTGGTGTGAATACAAGTGGTTTTTTTTTTGCCTATTTGTGCCCTGCGATTGACAGGCGACCAATTCACGGTGGAACCCACTTCTCTTGCAAAAGACTCCGGATTCCTGCGAGCCTAATGAGGATTTAATTGCCCATAGGTGTGAAAATGAATATGAATAGTGGTTTGTCTATATGTTGCCTGAGGTTAAGTGGCGACCAGTCTAGGGTCACGCCGACTTCTCTAACCAAGAGACAGCCAGGATAGGCTGCAGTTATGTGGACAAGAGCTACGAAAAAAGGGATTGATGAATATTGTGGAATAGTTGCTTGTATATACAGTATTTGCCCTGCTATTGACTAGTGACTCATCCAGGGTGGACCCCACTTCTCTCACCAAAAGTCAGCTGGGATAGACACCAAACCCTAAATTGTCCATCGGTATGAATACGAGTAGCCGTTTGTCTACATGGGCGTTGCGATCGAGTGGCGAACCCCACTTCTCTCACCAAAAGTCAGGCAGGATAGGCCGCAGTTACAAGTTATGAGGACAAGAGAAAATGGATGAGCGGATATTGAGAAATTGTTGCCAAATGAAAACTAACCAGGGCATCCGTTAGATTGGAGACAAGTTCAGTTTGTCCCTCTTACTGCATTTAACTTCAACACGCGCGATTGGCCAGTGGGGGTGATGGAAATCTCAATTCTCCCACATGATTGGAGTCTAAGTGATTTCTCATGTTGCGCCTGCTCGATCGCTCGCTCGGCCGGCCGGCGTGCGGAAGAGGGGGCCGGCGGGCGTCGTCTGCAGGTCAAGGTTGGCGTCGGGAGCCTTTGACGGCCCTTGTGAAGGGCGGGCGTCATCGTGCCCCACCCGCACCTCCCTCCATCGATCCCTCGTTCTAGCGTAACCTTGGAGATGGCGTCCGATCCTCTTCTTCTTCTTCTTCTTCGTGTCTTTTAGTGTAGTGTGTCAATTATCCTCACTCATCCTCTTTGTGTGTCCGCTGGAAGGACGGGGGGGGGGGGGGGGGGGGGGGCGTGCAGGGAGGATGGTCGTTGAGAGATGAGTTATCGATTAGACAGCAGGATGACAACAGGATGCCACTCGGACGGATGGACGGACGGATGAGCGAGGGGTGGGGGGGGCGAGAGAGAGACTAAAAGCTGATGTTGCGTGACACGCAAGCTTGCAGAATGCAACACACACGTGCTGCAAGTGTTGACACAAGTGTACCAGACACTTTATTATTTGTTTGGGAGTGACTGTTTGTTTCCGAGCCGGGATCGGGAACGCATCAAAAGGAGCGCTCCTCTGCCCACTTTTCTTTTCACCCACAGCATTCCCGAGCAGGACGACAAATGCGGAACGTCCACCGTCCTCTCACGTTTCTCTCAATGGTACGCTCGGAGAATGTGAGGAAATCGATTGCCGTGTGAGGCGCGTCGCCGGTCTCCATGGCGACCGCATCCCTCCTCCTCCCTGGCCGGCTGCAGCATTACGCCATCGAAAGAAGACGGAAGGATGGAAGCTCGTCGTACACGCGTGGATGCACCTGACTCACTGTGCTGAGCAGAAAATCATATTTTTCTTTTTGATTAAATATTAATAATATTTAATATCTCATAATATTGCACTCGTTTTCTCTCGAAAATAAAACTTTAAACTTTGATTTTTTTTTCCCCTGAAAAAATACAACTGCTCTTGAAACAAAACTTTTTTTTTCCAGAGAAAATCTACTTTTTCAAGAAAAATGATTCTGCTAAAATAATTTGGACATGCTGAAAAGGAGAAACAAATCATTTTACTTTGAGACTACAGTTGGAATTTTGTGATTTGTTTTAGTTCATATTAGTCTGTTTTTTTTTTTTAATTTTATCTTGATTGTTTTTCCCCCACACGAATTAATTGCATTTAGAATTTGTTTTAATTTCCTCTCATAATATTATGCACCTTTTTCCCCTAAAGAAATACACCTTAGACTTCAAAAAAAAAATCTGATGTTCTTGAAAAAAAAAAATCTACTTTTTGAAAGTGAATGATGTATTTCAAGAACAATCACTATTCTTACAAAAATTGTGACATGCAGAAGTAGCGGTGGAAAAAAAAATCATGACTTTTTTTTTTCTCCCAAAAATCTAATTGTTGTCAAAAAAAATCTACTTTTTGGAGAAATACAGTAATACATTTTAAAAATACTATTATTGAAAAAAATTGGGACGCAATTAAAAGGCAGAAAAAATAACATTACTATGGGAATGAAGTTGGATTTTATTGAGAAAAAAAATATTTAATCTCATAATATTACACTCCTTCAAAAAATATTCAATTTTAATCCTGAAGGTTTTTTAAAAAAAAATACAACTTTCTTTGAAAAAAAATTATTTTGATAAATTATATATTTCAGAAAAATTGAAAACTGTTTTTCAAGAAATCTTTTTTTTTAAAATAAGTCTAATTTCTTGCCACTATTCTTGTAACGTACTGTCTTATTCTGGAAAACCTTACATTGGTTTTTGAAAATCTACTTTATAATGAAACAAAATCATCTATTAAATAAAAAAAGTTTAAATCTACTTCATTCTTTAAATATTTTTTTTCAAGAATAAATTAAATTTAAAAGAAAATTCCTTGTCACTTTATTCTTGTAACAATACAACTTTTTTCAGAAAAAGTACAAATACACATTTTTCCTTGAAATACAAAATAAAAACATTAGAACTTTATTCTCGAAAAACATTTTTTTTGTTTGTTTTAATTCTTGGATTTTTTTTTATTATTATTATTTTTTTTTTTACTTTATTCTCCAGAAAATATCACTAAGTATACTCGCAACAATTGTGTCATTGTGAAATTTACAAAAAGTCAGAATCTTACAATTATTAGGGTGTATTATTATTATTATTTTTTTCCCAAGGAAATACATTGTGCTCTCAGGTCAAAGGGATATTCTTTACCACAAATCAAGTTGTATTTTTATTGTAAAAGTAAATTAGTATTTTTCCAAGAATAAAGTCAGATGTCTCGGGGGAGATAAAATACATATATTAGATTATTTCCCCCGATCAAATAGGAGGATTAAGGTTGCTTTTGTCAATGAAAAGTTTTTGAGAAAAATGTCCTTGATTGATTAGATTTTTTTTCTTTCGTACAAGGTGGTATTATTTTTTTTTTTAAGTGCTTGGCGAAGGATGTCGGCTGCAGAGCGAGCGGGAAGCGAAGTCGAGTGTTAACGAGGAGTAAATGCGAGAAGCTCGAGGGTTTAATGGCAATCGAGCAGCATTAGTATTGTTCACACGGGCCCACGCTGCCCGCGCCCACTGCCTCCCATCCCTCCATCCCTCCCTCCCTCCGTCCTCTTGCGGCCATCGCTCGCTGCAGCGTTGCCCTGGCGACGGAGGGACGCGGCACTACTTCCGTCCTTCGCCGTGACTACGAGCCACGGATAGAAGGAGACGAGAAGGAAGTAGGGAGGGAGGAAGGATGGAAGGATGCCGGAGAGAAAACAAACAAATGTGCAAAGCTTCCGTGAAGGACACTTGACATGTTAATCAGCAGCAGGCTCCTATGGATTGACCTGCCGCATTGCCATGGCAACCATCTCACTTGTTTACCCCCGTTAATCCCCCCCCACCCCCCCGACGCCACCTCCCTGCCCGGCTGGATCTCACCTTGCCGCCAACCTGCCGCAAAGATCCGCCGCCGCTCTCTCGCTTTCGTTTTATCGGCAGGCAGCATTTCCATGGAAACATCCAGAAACCATGGCAACTGTTTGAATCGAGCCAAAGGCTCTCGCGCAAGTGCGACACTCCGCTGAGGCAGACGCGTGACAACAGCAACATGGACGCACCTGTTATGCTCGGGACAACCCTTGAAAAAAAAGAAAATAATCGTCATACTATGAGTGCAAAGAAAAGAAGAGAAAAATACTTGAGTTTTGCAAAACTATGCTCTTTTTCTTTTTTTTTAATTCCTTTAAAATGAACAACTTCTCTTTACTTTTCTTTTCAGAAATTTTCCTTTTTTTTCGGTGGAATTTTTTTTTTAAATGGACTTTTCTTCTCCGAAAAAGATTTTTTGCTCCAAAAAAAAGTGTGAGTTTTCCCCCCAAAATCTTTTTTATGCATACTCCTAATTTTTTCCCCTAAAATGGGGATTTTTGTGCTTTCGAAAATATTGCATTCTCAAAGAAATATTTATTTTAAAAAAATGATGCTTATAAAATGGTCTATTGTTTTCAAACAAAAACATTTTTATCCAAAAATGTAGATTTTTCTCTCTTAAAAAAATCGTTTCACACCCCCAAATTACCTACACTATCAATTAGATTTCCCCAAAAAAGCTTTCAAAAAATGCAACTTAATTCTCATGAGAATGAAATTTTACTTTCCCCCAAAAAATTCTCAAAAGAAAAAACACATTTATCCGAATTATCTTTTATTTTTTTAAAAACAAAGCCATTTTATGTCACTTATTCTATTGTGATTCCAAAAAAACTAACTTTTCTTTAAAAAGCACTTTTTTCTTAATAAATGACGATGCTTTTTCAAAAGAACAACTTTGTTGCCTTTAGCAAATTAGTTATTGAAAAGGTTACTTTTCTTTTCTCTAAAAATATTTGTTTCTAATTTTATACATTTTCTAAAAATGAATAAATAAAGCTACTTTGGGCTTTTACATTCTTATTTTCTAAAGGACATTTCATTGTAAAAAAAAAAAAATAATCAAATGCACATTTTCCCTCAAAAATATTTAAAGTGAAATGACTTTTCCAAAAATAAAATTCTAAAAGAAAAATTACTTTTTCTTAAAAAAAAGAAATTCCAAGAAAAAGATTTTCCGAAAAAAACCCACTTAAAAATGCAACTTGCTACTTTATTCTTGTATGATTAGAACCTGTTTCTCTCAAAAATGTACTTTTAAAAAATGACTTGTTTTCTCATAAAACTACCATTTTTATTCCATTACGAGTATTTTTTTCTCAAAACATTTTCAAGAATTCAAAAAAAAAAAAAAAACATACGTTACTCTTACGTTATTTTCAAAACGATACAACTTTACTCTTCTAAATGTATACAAAAAAATGTTCCCTAAAAAAAAAATGTATTTAAAAAGTTTTCTTTTGTGAGATTCTGATTTTTCTTTTTTCCTCAGAAGACTGGAGCTGACTCCTTAAAAAAATAAAAAAAAAATAAAAAAAAATAAAAAATACAGCTTCATTCTTGGAAAATAAGCACTTTATTTCCATCGTGGTTGCGAGTTTGAAAATGTGTCAGCGCTCATCCTTTCCCCTGACTCGTCTTTCAAGTCCAAATGTAAATATTGGGCCCGACTTGTTTGCGCAGCTGCTCATGTGAAATCAGCCCAATTGTTTTTAATGAAAACACCTGAAGCCGTTTTCACCTTCTCGCCGTCGGGTGAACACAAGAAAATTAAATCAATCAATCCATACAAAAATACAAACCCGGCCAACAAAAGCAAAACAAAGCTTGGCCTAATAATCCAGCTAATAATAGCAATCCCATTATTGAACAGAACGCAGACGAAATGTGTTTGTGTGTGTGTCATTTTGTATCTATGTGAATGTCTACAGAAATGTGTATATGAGTATATGCGTGTGCGTGTGTTTGTCTATGGAAGACAAACTATAGCAGTGTGAGCGTGTGTGTGTGTCTACGACTATAGAGTCAATGTGTGAGTGAGCGTGCGCGTGTGTGTCTACGCGTGTCTCTTTTATTTATGTGAATGTGTGTGCGTGTTCACTTGTCGATAAAAGTGTATATATTTGAACATAGGAGTTCGGCGTGTGCGCACGTGTGCGGTCGTGCGTGCATGCGAATGTCTACGGAAGTGTGCGTGTATAAATTGTGTGCGTGCTTGTGTGTCCGTGTACTATAAATGTGTGTAGATACTGCGAGTGCAATGTTGTGTGACTATAGATTGTCATTTTTGCGTGCGCGAGTGCATGCGTGTATGCAATAATGTGAATTTGTGTCCAACTTGTCGAACGTGTGCATCCAAATAACAGTTTGAATACTGTGAGTGCATGTGTGTGTATGTTAATGTTTGTGTGTGCCGATAGTCTGATGGTGTGAGTGCGTGTAAGTGTAGATCATTGCGATTTTGTGTTTATAAATGCGTGTGTTGAAAGTTGCTGTCAGTCTCGAGTGATGTCGGTGTTTGCGTGTGTGCATAGAAATGCGGTCGCCGAGCAACCATGCTTCAGTGACTGGCGTGCGTGCGTGTGTGTGTGTGTGTGCGTGTGTGTTCTCCTCTAGCCCCACACGGTGTGTAAGTGCATGTGTGTGCTTGCGCTTTCATCCTAGGAAGACGCCCCCCGCTGGCTTGCAGGGGAAAAGAAAAAAAACATTGCAGCGGCTCTGTGCTGCACTGCCGCCATTCAACATTTTGTGCCGATGTCATTTGAACACCCTGATAAGATGTCGCACGTAAGTACGACATAAGGTAGAGTATGTTCTTTGATGTTTTATATATGACCAAATAATTTTTTTGGGGTTCATTTGAATATTAAAAAAAGAAAAGTTTGTTAAAATTCTTTTTTTTTTTTTCCCCCCCCCAAAATGTCAATAATTCTATTTAATGTAAATAAGTGAGTTTTTACAGGCCCATTTCCCCCCAAAGTTACCGAAAATTATTTTTCAAAGATTCGGTAGCTTAATTTTAATTTTTATTATTTGTATTAAACGATTTCAAATGTTTATTAAAATATTTTTCAAGGTTAAGTATTTATAATTATATTTTTGTTATACCTATCAAAATTGTTATCGTGTCTTTAAAAATAAAATTCAGTTGAATTTGAATTAGGTTTTTACTTTAAAACCTGAGAAATCCGGCCTTGGCGATCCAATCAGAGGCTACAGAGGCTGGCTCTAGGGACGTGGAGGTCCGTCTCCGGCGGGGAAAGAGCCGAAACCGGTATACGAGGTCGAGAAATTCTGACCAGACGTTGTCGGGCTCACCTCCGCACACAGCTCGGGCTCTGGTCTTGAGAGGGGTTGGACTCTCTTCCACTCTGGAGTTGCCCATGTTGAGAGGCATGCTTGGAGTCCTTGGAGGGGCTGCTGGAGAGCGCCCCTGCTGGGGACTCCCTCGTTCGCGAGGACTTCAACGCTCACGTGGGCAATGACAGTGACACGCGGAAGGGCGTGATTGGGCAGAACTACCCCCCTGACTAGTGTTTTGTTACTGTTTGTGCTCGTCACAGACTGTCCATAACAAACACCATGTTTAAACATAAGGGTGTCCAACTTGGCGCCAGGAGACCCTTGGCCACTGTTCGATGATTGACTTTGTGGTCGTGTCATCGTTCTTGCGGCCGCATGTCTTGGACACTTGGGTGAAGAGAGGGGCAGAGCTGTCAACTGATCACCGGCTGGTGGTGTGTTGGCTCCGGTCGTGGGTGAAGATGCCAGTCGGACCTGGCAGACCCCAACGTGTTGCGGGTCTGCTGGGAATGTCTGGTCGTGTCCCCTGTCAGAGGGAGTTTCAACTCCCATCTCCGCCTCCGTTGTTGAGGCACAGAACAAGCCGCCCGACCAGAGCTGTGGCTGTGCAGAGGCGGGTGCCTGTCGGGGAGGCGATCCCCGAACCCGGTGGTTGACACCAGCGGTAAGCGATGCCGTCAAGCTGCAGAAGCCTTTTTGGCCAGTGGGAATCTGGAGGTAGCTGATGGATACCGGCTGGCCAAGCGAAATGCAGCTTTGGTGGTCGCTGAGGCAAAAACCCGGGAACGGGAGGAGTTCGCTGAGGCCGTGGAGAAAGCTACGGCTACGGGAAAATTCGAGTGCACCGTCAACTCTGTGCATAGTGGGGATGATGTGCTGCTGTCCTGAACTCATGACGTGAGTCGGTGGGCTCATTTCCAGTGAGGGTTGGACTCGGCCAAGGCTGCCCTTTGTTACCGATTCTGTTCGTTATACCTTTATGGACAGAATTTCTCGGCGCAGTCGAGATCCCGACGGGGTCTGGTTTGGTGGCCTCAGCATTGCGTCTCTGCTTTTCACAGAAGTTGTTCTGATGGCTTCATCAAACTGTGATCTTCTACTCTCGCTGGAGCAGTGCCAAGTAGTACAAGAACCCTGTTGATTTTGACCCTGATGATCCTACATAATCTTGTTCGTATAGCTCGTGCGGTCACGTCTGCGAGGGTTTTGCCGTCCTCCCTATAGGCTGCGTCGTGTATGTTTTGCGGCCCGCCAGAATTAGCGCTAATTGCTTTGCTCAGTGGTGACGTGAGAAAAAGAGAGAGAACGAGCGAGAGCAAGCTAATTAGGCCGCTGTGGTCGGTGTGCCTTAATGAGCCTCTCGTGTTCCGTGCTAATGAGACCCCGATACCCGGTGTTTGCACGAATGGGTCAACACTCAACAGTGTGTGTGTGTGTGTGTGTGTGTGTGTGTGCGTGTATAGCAGCGCTGTATTAGCTTATACTGTAACAAGCCCAAAGGTGGGAAGCAATTCAGTGAAAATATAGTGCTACCTCGATTTAAGAGTGGCCTGACTTACGAGTTATTCCCAGATTTTTTTTTTCCGTCTCGAGCAAACATTTTGAGATCGGAGCACGACATCGTGGCAGCTCACTTCACAACAGGCATAAGAAAAACTAGCATCAATGTCGCGGTGATATAACCCTTTAAACAAATATTCGAACACGGACAATAGCGACACATGCATACAGCGCATACAATAATATTCACATGCATATATTCTTGATCCTCTGCGAAAAACGACTATTACTGCATCTTACTGAGCAGTTGTGATCGCCTTCTTCGTGTATATTTAATTATTTACATTCAATTCATGTTATTAGTATATCTTTTTATGCAACACAATACTGTGGAGTTAAATTTTCCGTATTGAAAAGATTACATTTCCGTTGGTATTTTTTTTTTTAGGCCGCTGGAACAGATTAATGCCATTTGCATTCATTTCAATGGGAAAAGATGATTTGAGATACGTGTTTGGCGTTACAAATGAAGTCACGGAACAAATCAAACTCGTAAATCAAGGCACCACTGTCGTTTGTTGCTGTATTTCAGTAGATTTGACAGGTATCTGTACTTTACGTGACTATTTATTTCACAGACTTTTTGACTCTTACTCCATACATTTGAAAACATATCGGCAGTTTCGACACCTTATTTTCTCGAAATAAGCTTATGTTTTTCCACCTCCGCAGATGATGACACGTGACGGGAAATGCAAGCGGCATCGAAAGTGACGTCAGAAAGAAAGAGACGGACAGACGACAGCAGCAGCTGTACTTGAAGGATTTTATACTTGAACAAAGATGTGAAACTAACAGTTGATGGCATCTTAAATCATTTTTTTTCTCAGCAGGTCATCCATTCAGGTCTGTCCTCATTTCTTTTCCTCCTCGGCTTTCTCCCTGACCACTGTGGGGGGGGGGGACAGGATGATGACGTGTTGATGTGTGATGACGTCACGGACCGAAACTCAAGCCCATAATAATAATGCTCAAGATATTATTGGTGTTATTATAAGAAAGAGCCATACGACTGACGCAATCGTTGCCAAACTAGAGTGCAGTTTAAAACATAACACTTTATTAAAGTAAAAAAAGATTTTTTTTTTATTTGATAAAAAAAAAAAACTTCTTTCATACATAAAATGCTTTGTGAAATTATAAACATTAAAAACGTTTTTTTTCACAGCTGAAAAAAAACTTAAAATAAAAATACTTAAATTAAAAAAAAAAACTATAATAAAACACTGTTATTACATAAAAAAAATTGAATTTAAAAATAATCCAAACAAAAAAAGAAATTTTAAGATGGTCACTTATGAATCCACTTGCTGGTTTGTGTCCCGCCTTCCTACATTGGTTGGCTTTTGAGTCACTGCTGATCGAGATGCTTAAACCTCCTCATGTAAAGACTGACAAAAGATTCAGTGCTGAATTGAACTCGATGAAATGTTTTGTCCTACCTCGAACCTCCAGCTTGCACTCCACCTCGTCCTCTCCAAGCGCGTTGACGGCCTTGCAGGAGTAGCGTCCGCCGTCGTACAGGCTGGGTTTGCGGATGTTCAGCGTCAGCACGCCCTGGTTGTTCTGCATCAGGAACTTGGGGTCCTCGCCAATGATCATCTTGTTCTTCATCCAAACGATCTTCGGCTACAGCGGGAAGAGAAGAGCTCAAGATTGAAGCTAACGCTAACTTGGCGTAAAAGTGGCAGTACCTTCGGGTAGCCGCGGACGGCACAGCTGATGGCCGTGGTGTAGCCCGCCACCACACTCCGGTCCACCAGGGGCGCTGTGAACTTGGGGGACGCGCTCTGGTCCTTCTCTTTGAAGGGCGGAGGCTTGCATTCCAAACCTGGAGGACCGATCAGGCAGTGGTGCAAATACTTCCTCGGTGTACTTAAGTAGATTTTTCAGGTATCTGTACTATACTTGGCGGCACGGTGGGCGACTGGTTAGCACGTCTGCCTCACAGTTCTGAGGACCCGGGTTCAAATCCGGCCTCACCTGTGTGGAGTCTGCATGTTCTCGCCGTGCATGCGCGGGTTTTCTCCGGGTTCTCCGGTTTACTCCCACATTCCAAAAACATACTTAAGTACAGTGAGCAAGTACTTTTTTTTCCTCACCTCAGCAGTCAGGTATATTTAGCATTTTAATCTTTAACATTTTAGCACGGCGTGTCGCTTACCCGTCTTGCAGACGAGCGCCGTGTTGGTGCTGATGCCAGGCTTCTCGCTCGGGCCGCAGACGTTCTCACTGAAGACTCGGAAGGAGTACTCGTTGCCCATGACCAGGTCGGACACGGTGCAGTTGGGCCGCCGGTTGTGCTCGTACACGGTGAACCAATCCTGCCGTGATTGGAGACGGACGGATGAGCTGAGGGATCATCACCTTCACACTCGTAAATCAGTTGTAAAAATGTACTAAGCGTGTTAGGGCAGGCTGAAGTCCCTGTAAAGTGAAAATAAATGTCTTGTAAGGTCATCACACCGCAGAGGCCCTGCCAAATTTGAACAATTAAAGAACAAACCAAAAAAATGCCAATTACATCAAATCAGGCATCAAAATGATGAAAAATCGAGACATTTTCTCAGCTCTCAGATGCTGTGGGTGTGCGCTTGAAACCGCACTCTACTCATCTGTCAACTACCAATCAAACACCTGGAAAAATTGGAGGTTATCTCGTCTAGTTTCTTTCTTAAGCTGACACATAACTACCGGTACATGCTTGGCCTAAAAAATATACCCACTTAAAGCATATACATTTTGTCGGACGATATATATTTTTCCAAAAACTATCACGACAAACGACAGTATCGTTGATGTTTTTTTATGCCACTGATATAATGATAGTAGAGCTCATAACTCATGTCCATCCTTCAAAAGAACAATTCGCTTTTCATTCCAATTCGAAGAAATTGTAATGTATGATTCAAGATTTGTGCTACTTTTTTTGCAGCCGTGCTTGAAACGCTGCTTCGTCAACATGTTCAATGGCTACATCGCTTACAAATAATAGTGAGTAACGCTATACCGCATACACATTTGTATTTGCCTGGTTGGGCAAAGGGTTCCGTCATTGCAAGCTGACGTGAAACAAGAGATGTCCTGTGTTTTTTGTTTCCGGCTGAAGACATTTGGTGGGATATATATGTATATGCGGTTTTGAGTTAGGCTTAGGGGAAGGGTTGGATGAGTTGGGGTTAAGGTTACAGTTTGGCTTTGGTTTAGTCGGGTTTGAGATTAGGGATATGGTTGTGGATTAGGGAGATGGTTGAGGTTAGGGTTGGGTTGAGGCTTTAGGTTAATGGTTTGAGTTAGGGTTAGGAAGATTAGGGCAGAGTTACCGTTTGGGTTCAGGTTACGGGGTTCAGGTAAAGATGAAGGGTAGGCTGCTGTTGCCCACCTTGACCTTTGGGTTATTGTCGGGAGTTATTGTAAAAAAAAAACAACAAAAAAACAACAAAAAAAGATTGATGGATCCAGTCGGAGATGGCCGACCTTGGTCTTCATGTCGGCCTTCTGAATCGTATAGCCAATGATCTCCGCGTTGCCGTCGTCTTTGGGTGGCTTCCACTCCAGCGAGGCGTTGAAGCCCCAAACGTCGGTGACGCGCACCTCCACGGGGGGCCCCGGCTTTTCTACATCAAGAAACATGACAGAAATGTTCTTTTTGGAAGATGATTTGAGAGCGGGGGCTGGTGGGGGTTCATCTTCTCATTAGCTCAACCTTCTCAAGCGTCAAGTATGAACCTAATCCCGGTCTCCATACAAATAATCCTATGGCGTAATCCCTTTGACCTGTGAAGAGATGAGGAATGAGCTGGCGGTCAGGATTAAACCACCGCTTTGATGACTTTGGGAAGTTGGGAATGAGGAGTTGTGATCACACGAAGAGATTTGTGCGCATCCCCGCCACATTGCGGGCACATGCGATGAACCTGCGACTCACCAACGACCTGGATGCGGATGTCAGCGCGGTCCTCCATATTCTCGATCTGCACGGCCAGCGTGTACGTGCCCGAGTGGACCCTCTCGACCGAGCGGATGAAGAGGATAGTGTCCACCTCGCTGGTACGTGTACCCACGCTCCGGTCCTCCAGGGGAACGCCGTCCTTGTACCAGGCGGCAACCGGGCGAGGTTTACCCTGGAAGGATCCAAGATAAAGACAACAGACAGTTTTTCTTTTTTTTTTGGTTTACCTTTTCAATCTACCTTTTATTTTGTATTTCTTGCGATGTAATAGTTTTCAAGCATAAAGCCAAAGGCTCCGCCCCGGCTGAACCCCGCGCCCAAGACTCCTGAGTGCATTTAGCACATTCACACACAAAAAAAAAAAAGAATAAGAAAAAGATGGGAATCAAATATTAAAATGAGCAAGTCAGCAGTTCTAAATCTGCCAGTCGTTACTTCACCGCCACTTGACCTACTTCGTGCCAACGCACTGACATTTTTTTTAGGATATTTCTGGCTTCTTCACTCTGCTTTTAAATCACAGCTGCATGTTTTTGGTGAGTCAACAATAACACAACAGGAGATTACTAGAAAAGCTACCTTTCCCGAGCTCAAACTGTAACCCTACTTCTCATGCCTGGCTCAGACTACAAGAATTTACCCCTTGTTAATGGCCTCATTTGCTATCGCAAATGATTTTTCAGATAGGGCGGGACATATTTTGCCAGGAACGAAGAATTCCCTTGTAGTGTGGCATGATCTCAAAATGATTCGGCCCTACGAGAAACCCAACGATGCCGAAATGAAACGTTCAGCACGATTGATCTGTTTGGGAGGCGGTCGGGTGGGCGACTGGTTAGCACATCCGCCTCACAGTTCTGAGGACCCGAGTTGAAATCCGGCCTTCCTATGTGGAGTCGGCATGTTCTTCCCATGCCTGCGTGGATTTTCTCCAGGTACTGCGGTTTCCTCCCACATTCCAAAAACGTGCATGGTAGGTTAATTGATGACTAAAATTGTCTTGTCAGCGTGAATGTGAGTGTGAATGGTTGTTAATATGTGCCGTACGACTGGCTTGGCGACCGAGACCAGAACTCACAGAGACCAAGACTTCTGGGAGTCGAGATTGAGTCAAGACCGAGACAAGCCGAGACCGTGAGACAAGACCATTAAAAAAAGACATTTTCAAAACCATGACAAGGTTGGGGGGTTGCCTCAGTCACAACACCACAAAGGTTGCAGTCGTTACAGGGGTGAAGAATAGATGACCAGTACTGGTCTCAATGGAAAATCCTGAGTCCGGCCAGTACGAGCCCGAGACAAGGACCAAGACTTTTGGGAGTCGAGTCAGAGACCAGAGCAAGATCTTCAAAATGTGGTCTTGACACCGGTCTTGAGACCAGGACCTGTCTCGAGTGTTACATCACTACCAAACCTTCCACTCCGGAGGACCTAGTGACAACGCCACATGTTTTTTTCTTCTTTTGTTCTTTTTTTTTTCAACACAAAACACTGCCACAATCAAAACTAGCGCCTCTTCCTCAATGACTGTTGTTGTTGCCGCTATGGCAACGGCCGCATCTGGCAGCATTGATACATTTTCATTCCCCCCGCGGTCGATTTGCAAGTGATCTGACCGAGACACGGCAGGATTTTATGGCAGTAGTCTGACATAGTGCCATCACGTGAGACGAAAGTGGATCTAGGCATAACCCTCAGCACTGTCCTAAGTAGGTGTAAATCCAAAATCAGGCTGACCTGGAAGGGGATGACCAAGTTGACCTTCTCTCCAACAACCTTAATCAGTCTGGTTCTCAGCTGGCGTGGTAAGCGGATCTTGGGGTGTTCTGCAGAACAATGTAGATAATATAGAAGCTCATTGTTGACAGCTTCCCTCAAGATCGGTCTTGACCGCGACTTCGCTTGTCTGACCCATGATCTCTCTGATGGTGACGCCCTGACAGAGCGTGGCTGGGGGGCTGCGCCCGGCAATGTTGATGGCCACCACCCGGAACAGCATCTTCTCCCCCACCGGCAGATCTTTCACCCGGTACTGGTTTTTCTCCACTGGCTTCTTGTTGGCCGGCACCCACTCGTCACCTGAAGATGACTTACAGGCTATTTAGCTCATTTAGCTTTTTTCAAACCTGAGCAACACATTGTAACTAAAATAACAACATTGCAAATCGTCTTCCCTTTTTTTGATTGCAAACATTTTTCTCACCAATCCCCATTTCAAAATAAACTGAATTAACAACTTTCTCCTGGCTTCAAATATAGTTATTCATGGGTTTGTGTGTGTGTGTGTGTGTGTGTGTATATGTAATAACATGAGGCAATTGTACATTTACTGTATATGTGTTCGCGCTCATGACGGCCCTCGGAGGGAAACCATAACTACGATGTGGCCCGCAGCAAAAAACTGAGTTTGACACCCCTGGGTTAGTTGCTCGCTAACATTGTTGTCTTTGGAGCTGCACTTTCTTTAAAAAAAAAAAAAAAAATGTTCCCATGAATGCGTTCAGGGTCAAGCACGCCCCAACGTCCGTCCAACTTACTTCCTTCTTTGCAGTACTCAACGATGTAACCGTCAATGCCGCCTGGTCCCACTTTCTCCGGAGGAAGCCACCGGAGAGCACAGGTGGAATCTGTCACGTCCTCCACCAAGAGACGAATGGGCTCGCTGGTGGGGGCTGGCGAGAGACAAAAGCCATGTGAATATGTCGTGGAAACACATTTCCCATGGTTGCACTGCTTCCAGGAAGTGTATGCAGCTGTTCGATATTTCGTCCAATTAGATTTCAGCCTCTACGTGTTGCCATGTCAGTCTCATCTGCCGAGGGCATTCAGAATCAGTATTGCTGGCTGATTCAACCTAAACTTAATTAGCGATTGGATTGTTTCTTGTTTCTGCCATCGAGAGCCCTTTCTCAGTCTTGTTTTGCTGTTTAGAAGTTTGAGGTGTCACAAAAGCGAAAAACAAGTCACTGTTTCTTTTCACAAAAAGCGTTTGCTCTGCTGTTGGTCAAAAACTGCTGTTTTTGGTGAAATCTACCGATGTTCCACAGCTGATTACGAACGAACGGAAAAAGCTAGAAACGGACTTTTTTATTCCGGTGAAAGAAGAGCGTCTACTCTTTCTTCTGGTAGGTGGCTATATTGTTACAGAATGCGATATTCCGTGGGTCCTGAAAGATCAGATAAAATGCATTAAAATAGCGGGCAATAAATATGGGGAACTGAGCTTTGAAAAACAGCTGGCAGTGAATGTGTTAATGTTATCAAACAATTCTGAACCGCTCCAGATCCAGACGATGAACGTGGCACACCTGAATGCTATTGTATTGTGTGTTGTTTGTTTCTTTGTCTGTTTTTTTAATCGTATTGATGGCTTCTATAATTGTGACGTGATAGTTTTGGTATTAAGAGGCGGATTAAGTGCCCGCTGAAGGCCCATATATCAAATGCGAGGCCCTCCACTGCGTAAATGTGACATGAACACGTAAACATTTGAGTGTCTGTGCACCGATTGGCATGAAGGGCTTGGAGTTGACACTGGGCTGCGAGATCCCAACGCCATTGACGGCAAACACTCTCATCTCGTAAAGGACGCCCTCGATCATCTTCTTGGCTTCGTACGTGGTGGACTCGTACACGTCAAAATTGAGTTTGGTCCACCTGGATGAGCCGATCTTCTTCCTCTCCATCAGGTAACCTGGAGCCATGAGGCCAGAGATGTCACTACGCAATCCAATGTTAGATGGAAAATCAGTTTTGGTGGCTGGGGGAAACGGGTAGGGTCACCTTTAACGGGAACGCCGCCATCGAACGCGGGAGGGTCCCATGTGATGGTGGCGCAGTTCTCGCCCACCGATGTGCACTTGACATTCTCGGGAGGGTCGGGCACATCTAGCGTGCCAAGGAACAGCACAAGGACAAGGACAAGAGGAAGAAGAAGGCGAAATCATGTTATGTGTAAACAGAGAAACATATTGTTGGGTTTGCATCATTTTATCCAACTCACTGAAACATATCCTAACCCTTACTCTGAACATAACCCTAACTAATAACCCAATGCTAACCATACTCTAACCCTTAACACCAAACCTAAGCCTACCTAGCCTAAACTCTAACCTTCACACAACTACTACCATAACACTAATGCCCACCCTAACCAACCCTTCTTGCATTAACCATAACCCAACCCTGACCTAACCATACCTTAACCCAATGAATGGTTCTCAACTGTCAACCGCATTTTCCAATTGTTGCAAAGTCACAACCGACTTTCATCGAAGTTAAGAGCAAGAAAGAATGTTTTTTGTTTTTGTTTAAAAATAGCCTCTTAAAAACATATCTGCAGTATATTATATTTATTTTCAAATTAGTTTGCTCTCCACCAAAGGCATATTGCTTGCCATGATGTCCGGCAGCCAAGGGCTGCGCTGCACTGTATTTGTCGACAGATTCAAGTAGCGGCTAGAGAAGTAACATTCCTTCTCACTTTCCCACTATGGTCCGTGCGGGAACTTAGAACGCCTTTGTTTTGTACTGAAAAAAAAAAACATGTCATTTTATACGAGCTGTCTGCGACCCACCCAAAATGGGTCCGCGACCCACTTTTAGGTCCCGACACACCAGTTGAGAATCACCGTCCTAACCCTTAAAAAACAAATCTAACTCTATGGTCCCGAAAACCAAATTTAACCCTAACCATAGCCTACTGTTAACCCAATAATGACTGAACCCCTAAAAACCAAACACCCTACCTTCTCTAACCAAGCGTAGTGGTATCATAGCATACCCTATCCTTATACTGCCCCTAATAGCGCCGTAACCCAAACTAAAAAAACGCTCATGCCCAACTAACCCACGACCTTGACGAAGAGCTCAGCCTTGTCCTCTCCAGCGGGGTTGGTGACAGTGAGCGAGTAGAAGCCTTCGTCCTCCTTCTCCGCCCCCTGGATGACGAAGCTGCTCAGGGTCTTCCTGGTCTCCACGCGGACCCTCCCTTCCGCCTCGCTCACTGTCTACGCCGCAGTCCATAAAACACGCCGTGATGCGAACTCGGCACTGAAATCACGAGACGACAACCACCGCCTCGCTCACCTTGTTGCCCTTCATCCAGCACACGACGGGTGGGGGATCCCCCGAGATCTCCACGTCGAAGCGGAGTTTGTTCCCGGCCACCACCGTTATGGTGTTGTTGCTCCCTGTGCCGCTCGTGTCCAGGTGGATCTTGGGAGGGTCTGTCACGTCACATGTATTAATGTGGTCGTATCTGATGAATACTACTAGAATAATACAATAATTACTGCTTGATAATAAACCATGATTTATGACTGAATATTACGAAAATAATCCAGTAATTACTCATGAATAATCATGTAATAAGGAATTACTACTGAATAGAAATGTTATCATAATTATCTGAACCCTGTGAATAATCCAGTAATTACTACCGAATACTCACGTAATGATCCATGAATTATGATTGAATATGAATCCAGTATTTATGTATTTAAAAAAAAAATAAAACTATCGATTAAAAACCCAGTAATACTTTTTTAGTTCTTGTGTCATGATCAAGTTATTACTACTGAACAGTCGTGTAATGATCCGTATATTTTTTTACTGAATACCACTAAAAACCATATTGAATCAAGAATACCTACCCCATTATAATTGGTTGGTACCCATCTAATGAACCCGTAATTAGTATTGAAACGCCTTGTAAACTATGATTTATGACTGAATGACACTAAAATAATTCAGTATTTACTCAAGAATACTATCATCATTATCCAGAAATGATTACTTAATAGTACTGGAACATTTCAGTTCATACTGCTCGATACCTGTGTGATAATCTAGTAATTACTAATGAATATTTTAACGATGGAATACTAACAAAATAATTTAGTATTTACTCATTAATACTAGCATAAAAATGAAGTTAGCTGTAATACTGCTTAAAACTCGTGTCCTAAAACTAATTATAATAAAATATTCAAGTAATAATTATTCCCAACTCATGATTACTTCTACAAACTTTAGTAGCTACTAAAAAAAAAAATAGGAAGGAAATCATGGTAATCAACGGCCTACTCATCAACATTACTGAAACAATTTGGTTACTAAGGTTAAATAGTGTGTAATAATAGTAATAATGATTCACGATTAACGATTACGATTAATAATCGTAATAATAATAATTGAATCATAAAGTGCTAAGTACGAGGGACTCACCTTGTCTGGGAACGTAGTCAATCTTGATTTCTGCAAGAAAAGAACACGAGTCAGCTCACATTTGCGAAATATAATACTTAAAATGATACTTTACCGGCTCACCCAGGAAGTTGAGCTTGGCCGATAGGGAGAGCGCGTAGCCGTCGGGCACGAAGGTATAATCTCCCACGTCAGAGGGCTTCACGTCGCTGATCGTCAGTTTGTGTGTCCTGGAGACATCGCACGGTTACCATGGACACCACAGTCTTTGCTTGAGCGGCAATTAAGCAACAGAGAGGAGACGTTTCTTTTCCCCGGCAACAAAATCACCCCAAATGGTTTTCACCTTGCGTGACCGCTGTCGCCTTAGCATGTCTGTGATGGAGGGATTACGCAGAGAAGCCGACGACCCTGGGGGCGTTTGTCTGCAAGTATGTGTGTGTGTGTGTGTGTGTGTGTGTTAAAATGGCTCCACTTTTGCTGATTACTCCCTATCTGAAAAATGGGTCAAACACTAAGAGAAACATTTGGTATTGATCGTATGATGTCTCGAGTACAACAGCAGAGTGGACAAAGTGACTATCTTCACCGTCCAGTGTGACCAGTCTGATTTAGATACCTTCCAGTGGGACTCAGATGCCTTGCAGTCCATCATTGATATCTTCAGGAGCGACGGTGATACCGATCAGAGTCACTCCGATATCTTCGAGTGTGATAAGTGCGACTCAGATATTTTCCAGGGCGACTCCAAGACCTTACAGCGCGACTAATACAACTGATTCGTTGTACGACTCCATTGTAAAAATTGTAAAAAAAAAAAAAAAACAAATAAAAAAAAAAAATCATCTTTAATAACAATACAGATTAGCTGGTTCCGTCATGTAACAAATCACCTGAATGAAAACACACGTGATTGCTGCTTTGCGTGCGTCCGGTGACCTCACCGCTAGTAGTGACTGAACTACTGTTATATAACGCTATTGCTAGCATTAACACATACTGTACCTAGAGGCACGTACGTATGTAGGCAGCAGTGAGTGACGGGCTGTACTGACTCCGTTGTGTGTAATCACTTGAGTGACACTCGAGTGAGCGAAACTAGGAGCTCGACGGACGTGAAACCAGGAGCTCGACGGATGGCTCGCTGCGGAAACTCACGGAGCCGGGGCGAGGAGGCGACTCTGACTGTGACTGAAATACCTTCCAATGTGTGTCATCTTGATGCGCTCGCCGGGCTGCACCTCTACGCCGCCCTTGAACCACTTGCCCGTCACCTTCTCGTCAGACACCTCGCACTTGAACACTGCCTGCTCGCTGGCCTTCACCGTCAGGTCCGCAATGCTCTGCAGGACCTGCAGCTCCTTATCTGCACACAAGAGAAATGCAGCACATATTAGTTGTTAGCCTAGCAGTTAGCAGCTGTTTCCAGTCCGAAGACTACAAACCTTCTGTTTGTTTCGCCAGAGTTTGGCTATTTTGAGGCAACATTGAAGGAAAATTCCAGAGATTTAGCTGCATTGCAGGGAAGATGAAGACGCAGATGGGACCCTGGCGTCACTTGCGGACATGTAGAGCAAATTACCCTGACGAATGACGCCAGGATAGGCGGACTCCCAGATAAATTGAGCAGTATTAATTATGGCCGGAACTAATTGATGAGCTTCCACGCTTGTGCGAATGGTAAACATCAACATGTAGCGACAGCTAACCTAATTGAAATACCTGTCAGCAAACGTCCCGCCGATGCTGACGGCCAATTAGTTCGTGGCTCAGCTCCCATTAGCTTTCATTTTGGTTTCACGCGCTATTTGATGCGTTATCCTCGTTTAAGATTGAGAACAGCGTGACGCTGTCAGCTAGATTCACAAATCTGCGGCAAGGCAGAGGTGGGAGTGAGTCCCCTATGTGCAAGTTAGAAATAACTCTCGTGCCTTAAACTTCTGGTTTCAAGCAAGTCCCAAGTGACTCTGAATGTGCGTCGCTTTAAGCGGCGGAGCCTGGCCTGTTGAGTGAGGTCAGAGTCAGAGAATGAGAGTGAAGAGTTGGCTGACTGGTAAATGGCCAACCCACTGGACTCGAGTCAAGTCGAGTCAAATAACACGAGGAGCCAAGCGGTACCTTCTACTTCCAGCTCGGCCTTGGACTCTCCGCCGTTGGTCAAGGCAAAGTAGGTGCCGATGTCCTCCTTGGTGGCATCATTTATGATCAAAATGTGCTTCTTGCCGTCCTTCTTGAATCTGTACTTTGAAGCTGCGCTCTCTTTGGTCAACTCCTCCCCGTCTTTCATCCTGAAGACCAAACGCGCACTCGTTCAGGACCCTCGAGATGCGGTGATCATTCACAAAAAGGAACGGTCTCGCTCACCATTTCACGTGCGCGCCTTCCTCGGAGACCTCCACCTCGAACTCCACTTTCTCACCCACCACCGTGTGGACGTCATCTAGAAGCTTGGTGATGGTCACCGGAGGCTCTGAACGACCAAAGGGGAAAAAAAGTCAAACATATACAAAGCCTCACATTTCACACACCGATTCGCACACACATTCATTCGCCAATGGGTGGCTGCTGCCATACAAGGCGCTGACAGGCCCACTGGGAGCAAAGTAGGGTTCAGTGTCTTGCCCAAGCACACAAGCATCAAAATAGGAAATTCCTAATATGTACATATTTTGAATAGCACATATGAGTTGTTCGCTACTTCAAGACGCCTTCAAAGGACGCCTCCAAATGATGAGACGTTCATTCATTTGTGCTGCCCAAGCATGACGCGACACCATAAATATATTCAATATTTATAGTAGAGTATATTAAAAAAAAAAACGTCTTATTTTATTTGGAGTAATTGTATTATTTATAGTTATTATAATTGTGGAGTATTTATTGTCATTTTATGTTGAGTTATAGTATTTATTGAAATTGTATTTAATTGTATTTGTATTTTTCTGTATTATTATGATGATATAATTTATTGAAATATATAATATTATTCATAATAATAAAAAGAAGAAGAACAACGACAACAATAATAGCGACAAGAGCAAGAAGAAGAAGAAGAAGAAGAAAAATGTACAATTTTCTTTGTAACTGTATCATTATAGTATGGACTTTTAATCGTATTGTTATATTTTACTGATGTGATTTATTCTATTGTGTTTATTTTAATTGTATTATATTTTATTGAAATTGTATTTATACCTTGATTTTTAGAAATGTTCTTAACATTCACAGTAGTTAAATCTTTTAGTTTTGATGTGGTTACTGTAATGTTATTTGTATTCATTTATTGTATTTATTTTTCATTGTCTGCTATGTATTGTATTACCTTATTTATTGTGTTTATTGTAAATTTATGTTGCATTATTCTCTATTTATTTCAGTTGTATTTTTATGTTGATTTTATTTGATAAATTATTTTAATAATTCTTTACAGTACTTTGTATTAAATTTTATACATAAATCATATTTACTTTAGTATATTATTGTATTTGTCATTTTATGTTAATTATTTTATCATTTTATTTTGATTTTTCACTGTAGTCATTGCTTATGTACTGTTTTCTTTTTGAAATTCTTATTTTAGAAACAAAAATTCATTCAGTTTATTGAATTTAATATATTGTATATTTGCGATGTGCTTTACATTTCCCAGCACATTTTGTACACAGCTTTCCGGAAACGATATCACGTTCCCCTGCACAGTTAGCACGTTGATCACCGTAATCCTTTTGATGCTTTTCATATGACTAGCATGCCTGCTTCGTCTTGTGTGCCGTGCGGGGACTACTGAACGGCGAATATTCCCTTTTGGAGGAATAAATGATTTTCCGTGCAGATGACTTTACGATGACGCGGCATCAAGACAAACAGGTGAGTCAGCTACCTTTGACAAAGACCTCGGTGAAACACTTGTCGTCGCCCACCACACACTCGTAGGCCGCATCGTCCGACAGGTTGCACTTGTTGATGGTGAGCGTGCGCCGATTGCCCACGCTCTCAAACACGTACCTGCCAGACAAACCGTTTGTCGAATTTATGAATTGTATTTGTATTCATTTAATTTCCAAATGAGTTGTATTTTTTTCACAGCAAATGCATTGCATTCTATATATTTTTTTTAAATACTTTTATTGGAATACTTAATTATTATTAGTATTATTATTATTAATAATATTAATAATAATAATAATATTATTCATTTTCCGTACCGCTTATCCTCACTAGGGTCGTGGGCGTACTGGAGCCTTTTTTTTTTTTTTTTTTTTAACTTCCGTAACCTTTTCAAAAAATCTTCATCATTGTTCGATATTGTGCACTTCCTATACTTTATCATATATTTACGTACCGGCCATAATTTCTAATAACGTATCAGTTTAATAGAATCATCTTTCCTTTTAATTTAGACTTTTTTCCTTAACGTCTTTGCTGATTGGCTGCGAGCGATCACGATTCTGCTGTTACCGATATGCAAGTATAACCATCGTCATCGTCATCATCATCATCATCATCAATATGGATCATGTGCTCACTTGGCCGAGGGTTTGATCTCGTGACCATTTTTGAGCCACTTGATGGGGGCGTCGGGGTCGGCCACCTCCACGCTCAGCTGGATCCGTCGGCCCTTGTCCACAGAGTAGGCCGGCTCCGGCTTCTTTAGGAAGGCTGCGGGCAGACACGCAACAACCTCCGGTCAGTCCGTGCCCCGCCAGGGTCCCATGGCGGCCCCCCACCCCCCCCACCCGCCCCTCCCCTCGTCTCACCGTCGCTCTTCTTAGGCTCCACCGTCTTCATCTTCTTGAGCCTCTTAAGCATGCCGCGCAGGTCGGTGATGCCGTACTCGAAGGCGATCTTCTCATAGTCGCACGGCTTGGCCGCCTTCAGGATGTCCCACACATCCACCTCCTCCTGGGGGGCCCGCTGCTGCTTCTTCTCCCTGAGGAGTGGGATCCGTGGTGGGCATCGATTCGGCAGCGGGGTGGGGGGGAAATGCGGATGTGCTGGCTGTACCTTTTTTTGAGCAGGGCACTGAAGTCTAGATCGCCAGCATCCTCTCCTGCATCACCACTGTGGGAGAAGAACATTCATGACGAACTTCTCCTCCACCGCTTGCCCGCCTTGCGAGGCCGTTTGCGCTACTTGCAAAAATACAAAGGTGTCTGAATCCAAACATTTTCTTTGCGCTTTTTCTGGCTTCGTCATTGTTTTGGACTCAACTTTCGTCATCACTGATTGACCGCGTCACGCACAACCTACTTGCGCCACTCGCAAAACTAGAAAGGTGTCCGAATCCACATTTTTCTGAGCAATTTTCTTGTTTTTAGTGTTGAATTACTTTCAACCGTGTTCACTTTCTGTTTTGGATTCAAGTCTCTTCCTCACCACTTGTCAACCTCGCATACACCTACGTGTGCCACTCGCGACGCTTGAATGCTGTCTGGATGCGCATCCGCACTAAACATCTTTTACTGTTTCGTTTAGCGCTTAATTTTCGTGCTCACTGCTTGACCGCCTTGCAAACACCAACTTGCCCCGCTTGTAAAGCAATAAAGATGTCCCAAAAAAACTGCTTTAGTTCCCTTCCTCTTCGCTGCTCTCGCTCTCTTTTTTTTATTTTCATCTCTTTAAACTACACTTGTTTTGCCCCAGTGCTCACCGAACTCAGAAACCCACTCATTCCACTTGCGAAGCGGCTACGAGAAAACCATTTGACTTGTTTTGTTAAACAGTGTTTGTTTTACCACCGTACTGGTCTCAGAAGACCAAAAATCAATGGTGATATAAATTCTCAGCCTCTCTTGTGCCTCCACGGATGAGTGCTCCCTTCAAGGATAACACGCTCGCTTGATGGTGGTGGTATAATCCCGGAAGGAGCGCTAACCCTCCCCGGAGAGGGATAATAACCTCGTGGACGGGACGTGCCGACTCTGTGGTCGACTAAGCACGAAAACGTCATTACGGCGGCCTACTGTACTCGAAGGCCTCTGCAGGGAGACTCAGATAACCTTCGTGCGAGGAGGGCACAGCGGGCTGTTGAGTAAGCGAAGGATGTCAAGCAATTAAAACTATTTCATCAACTTATTAGGCACATTATTGGACACCACGGTGATATTTTGGGCATTGTGCTTACTAATCCATGTACTTTTTTGAAGCCTGTGGCACTGTACGGACTCTTGGATGACTCTCATGTCTGGATCTGCACTCTCATGGAAGCTTTGGATGTTTTTGGCTTTTCTTTTGTGTTTTTGTGACATATATTCCAAAAAAAAAGAAGCAACCTCAACAAAGTCTTTTTTTTTTTTGTGTGTGTGCAGATTTCTTCAAAAACAAAACCTGAAACATCACAAACCCATAAGTAGTCAGACCCTTTGCTGTGACACTCAAATATTTCACTCGGTTGCTGTCCATTTCTTCTGATCATCCTTGAGATGGTTCTACACCTTCATCGGAGTCCAGCTGTGTTTGATTATACTGATTGGACTTGATGTGGAAAGCCACACCAATATCTAGACCTCACAGCTCACAGTGCATGTCAGCGCAAATGAGAATCATGAGGTCAAAGGAACTGCCAGAAGAGCGCAGAGACAGAATTGTGCCAAAGCACAGATCTGGCCAAGGTTACAAAAACATTTCTGCTGCACTTAAGGTTCCTAAGAGCAAAGTGGCCTCCGTCATCCTTAAATGGAAGACGTTTGGGACGACCAGAACCCTTCCTATAGCTGCCCGTCCTGCCAAACTGAGAAGAGCCTTGGTGAGAGAGCTAAAGAAGAACCCAAAGATCACTGTGGCTGAGCTCCGGAGATGCAGTCGTGAGATGTGAGAAAGTTCTAGAAAGGCGACCATTACTGCAGCCCTCCACCCGTCGGGGCTTTATGGCAGAATGGCCCGACGGAAGCCTCTCCTCAGTGCAAGACCCATGAAAGCCCGCATGGAGTTTGCTAAAAAAAAAAAAAAAAACACCTGAAGGACTCCAAGATGGCGAGAAATAAGATTCTCTGGTCTGATGGGACCAAGATAGAAATTGTTGGCCTTAATTCTAAGCGGTATGTGTGGAGAAAAGCAGGCACTGCTCGTCACCTGTCCAATACGGTCCCAACAGTGAAGCACGGTGGTGGCAGCATCATGCTGTGCGGGTGCTTTTCAGCTGCAGGGACAGGACGACAATCGGAGGAAAGATGAACGCGGCTAAGTCCAGGGATATCCTGGACGAAAACCTCCTCCAGAGTGCTCAGGACTTCAGACTGCGCCGAAGGTTCACCTTCTAACAAGACAATGACCCTGAGCACACAGCTAAAATACCGAAGGAGTGGCTTCAGAACAACTCGGTGACTGTTCTCGAATGGCCCAGCCAGAACCCTGACTTCAACCCAATTGAGCATCTCTGGAGAGCAAATGGCGGAAATATAACGGAGAGTGACAAATTGAAGGGGGTCTGCATGCTTTCCGTACCCACTGTACCTGTTGACAAGCGTACTTGACGTACAGTTGGATATATTTGTTGATGGACGGTTGGATTCCACTTGACAAAAATAAATGTCCGTGGCAGTGAATGAGTCAAGAAGACAGTCAAAAAAAACAAGATGCGTGAGGTGCAAATCACCTTGTTCTGCCATTGTCAGTAAATCTTTGACTATTTTATTCCTTTTACAATGTAACCATAACAGTGGTTAACTAACTTTTTATGCCAGTTGAGAATGTTAAAAATATGTTTTCATATAATATTCAATAATACATTTGTATTTATTTAATTCAATTGGTTAACCGTTTTGAAGATAAAACGGGAATAATAAAATTCATGATTTTACATGCGCATTCATAATTGGTTGATAAATACAATGAATTGAATTACAAATGTAATTTTAAAATTGTCTAATAATTTCATACGCACATTCATTCGTTCATTCAACTTCCATTCCGCTTATCCTCACACGGGCCGCGGGCGCGCTGGAGCCGATCCCGGCTATCTTCGGGCGAGAGGCGGGGTACACCCTGAACTGGTCGCCAGCCAATCGCAGGGCACATAGAAACAAACAACCATTGTATATTTTCTTTAAAAATATGCTCGCGACCCTCGTGAGGATAAGCGGCATGGAAAATGGATGGATGGTTTTCTGCAGTAATAGAGAGAGAGAGCGAGGGAGAGAGAGAGAGAGAGAGAGAGAGAGAGAGAGAGAGAGAGAGCGTTTAAAGAAATTAGGCTGGGTTGGGAAAAAAAAAAATCACGGTGCTCATAAACATTCACCGAGCGACAACGTCCATGTTTAACCTTGCAGGCTAATAAATTTGACTTCTAAGCAACCGTTCGCTTTTCATTTACGTCTCCTCGCCCGCTCTTCCTCTTGGCAGTTGCGATATGAAGCCCCGTGCAAACGATGTGTCCGCCGGCCCCCGTCCGCGGCTCAATATCGCACTGTCGCTTCGTACGCTAACGAGGACAGGAAATGATGCTTTCACGCGCGGATTACCGATAACCGGGACGCCTGCCGAAGGTGGACGCTGATTTATCGTTGCATCGTAAACAGGACCCGAGCGCTCGTGGTTGAAAAGCTCGCTCGAACCTGCAAGCCACTCAGGTGGCAGTCATCGCAAATAACTGTGAATTCACTCATGCTCCGTCATGGACATTTATAGTCGGTAAATAGAATCCAACATTTTCACCGCTTGCTCGCCTTGCATACGTGCTTGCTCTGCACGCAAAAACGTCTGCAGCCACATTTGTATTTTTTATTTAGTTGTCTTGTTTGACTCTTTTTATGTCAACTGCGTTTTGTTTATTCTTGGTTTTCTTATTTACCGCTTGCCTGCCTCGCACACCCGCTAGCTCTCCTTGCAAATGTCGGAATCCATTTTCTGTTGTTGTTGTTGCAGTTTTCTCGCTTTAGTCATGTTATTTCAACAATGCTTGGGTTCACCGTTCTTCCTCACCGCTTACCCACCTCGTTCGCACCCACTTACCAATATATGAATGTCAGAATGCTCTAAAACGGCTGGCAATATAAGGCATTCCGCTTTGAAAATGGAATGAAAAATAATTGTGCGGCACGTCTACGATTGTGCGGCACACGTCTACGATTTTTCGCAAGAAAAAGAATTGTGCGGCACGTCTACGATTGCGCAAGTGCGTCGGCAATCTCGCCGGGCCGTAGCCTACATCGTCCGGGCGCGCCGCGGGAGGAAAAGTGTACTGAGCTCGAGTACTAACCGGAGCACTGAAAATGAATGGTACGGATCGCCTCGTTGTGCGTGAGGTTTCAGGCGTGGTAAAGCATGGACACGCAACAGAGAGCCTTGGTGAGGCGGACAGACGGACGGCGGACACTCACGATCGCTTAAAAGCCTCCAAAATGTTGTCCTGCTGCTGCTCTTCCACAGCTGAAAGCAAAACAGAAGAAAGAAGAAGAGCGCTGAGCTGCCTTCATCTTCACGCCAATAACAAACTCATGACCTCGCCAGATGACGGAATAAAACAACGCACATGCGGTTATTGTCTGACAAAGCCGGTTACGTGGCGGAGGCGGCCGAACGGAAGACGACAGCAACGCGATTAAGCAACGCACCCTGCACGGACACCTCAAAGGTGCAGCTGTCGCACTTGTCCTTGGAGGTCACCTCGCAGCGGTAGCCGCCTGCGTCACCATCCGCCACTTTCACGATGCGCATCTCGTACGTGTAGATCTGGAAAATAAACAGACACGCTTAAAAGTCGGACACTTTCTCGCCGGTCAAAGTCAAAGAAGTCAGGGCTGGGAAAAGCCCGGTTTATCATCACCGTCGTTAGCGTTGCGTTGCATACCTTGGTGTTCCTGTCGTAGGTCTCCTTGAATTGCAGGTGCTTCCCAGCTTTGCTGCCCAGGTCCAGCCACTTGCCCTTCAGCCACTTCACGGTGGGCTTCCTCATCAGCGTGGACGAGTCCACCTTGGCCAAGAACGTCACATCTTGGCCTGCTCGCACAAGACACGTCAAAGAAATCTAACAATACTTTATACTGCATATCTTATAGCACATTTCACACTTAAAAGTGTTTCACAAACCCCTCCACATCCAGAGCCATGTGTGTGTGTGTGTGTGTGTATACAGTGGGTACGGAAAGTATTCAGAACCCCTTACAATTTTCACTCTTTTTCATATTTTCCATGTGCTAAAATCCTTTAAGTTCATCTTTTCCCTCATTAATGTGCACACAGCACCCCGTATTGACAGAAAAAAACTGAATCGTTGAAATATTTACAGATTTATTCAAAAAGAAGAACTGAAATATCACACAGCCATAAGTATTAAGACCCTTTGCTGCGACACTCATATATTGAACTCGGGTGCTGCCCATTTCTTCTGATCATCCTTAAAATGATTAGACGCCTTCATTGGAGTCCAGCTGTGTTCGATTATACGGATTGGACTTGTTTCGGAAAGCCAAACCTGCCTATGCAGCTCACAGTGCATGTCGGAGCAAATAAGAAACCTGACTGAAACCCAATTGAGCATCTCTGGAGAGACCTGAAAATGTTACAAGTTTTTCAAGATCCAAGCTGTTGCTTGGCCAATTTTCTATGTTGATTTAGGAGCAACAAATATCTTCAATGTTACTTTCAACAATTTTTTTTTTATACAAAATATTGCAAGATTCGCATGAACACGAAGCAATAACTGATAACTGTGTCTGACCTGTACAATAAATAACGTGTACGACAAAACAAATGAATACAAGACCAGTGATGGCAAAATGAATGAACAAAATTCGCAATATAAATGAAAGAATACCATTCGACAAAATGTGACGGACAACAAACGTTTGTAACATAAAAATGTAAAGAAAAAGCTAAATATGTTGAATAAGGATAAAACATAACTAAAATAAATATTGTCTGTTGGACAGAGGAGCGGACGCCAGAGGGGATTTTTTGCAGACCTTTGATGGCGTCGGCGCTCTCCGGCTTGAGCGCAAACAGGCCGGTCAGGCCGGTCAACTGTGGGTCCTCACCTGGGGTGACCTCTGCCAGGGTGACATACATTAACATTACCATCAAAACAAACAACAAGACATAACGTGTCTTTTAGGAGGACACGTGCAATTTTAGGGTGCGTTCACAACACTTTTTTTTTTCTGGTTTGATCTGCTTTGTAAGCAATGGTTAAGTCTGTGTACACAAGCAAAAATCCCAAAACGCCTCATAGGTTTCGCCAGACTTTATCTTATTAGCTGCTGATGCTACGGTACCGCTAATGCTAGCGGCAGCTCGAGAGTCGATTCGGGTCAAACTCCGTGTAACTCGGGTGCGCTCGGTTTTGCCGTGTTCACGCGTGACCGAGTGAACCGCGACAAGGGTGGGCACCAACGATCCCAAATATAAGCCAACTCATCCATTAAAATTGTGTGAAAGCCCCCAACATTTAGCATGAGTACACGCCCAAGACTAAGATCACCATTGTACATTTAAGGGTACAATGTATTTGCTTTGAACCCCAACAATTAGTCCTATGCGACACATACGGTCAATGTAGATTGCGTCATCGCGAGCTGCAGTATTGTTGCCGATAATTTCGGACACATGCAGCCATTGTGATAAACGACAAGGGTCCAGTGAGGACCAATGACAAACGGTAATGGACCAGAGTGAGTTACCATTCAAATCAACCCTTCTGGCAACGTTGTTAATGAATAGTCAAACCATTTATATTCTCCAGTTAGTAGGCAGATCCTCGGCAAGTCTTACCGTCAGGCGGTAACTCTGCATCGTATCGCGTTTTGGTGGGAAAAGAGAAAGTATGTCAGTCTGTATAACAGCATGATTGTTTTTAACATACTATATACTGTTGTGGTTGTCGCTCAGAAGATGACAAAACACATTAGTTCATGATTAATGAGTTATTTCAACAATGCACACGTTATTATGTGTGGTTTAGATAAAGCTATGCATAGTCATTAACACCCCCCCCCCTCCCCCCCAAAAAATCTAAAGTAATTGACATTTAAAAATGTAATGGGAAAAAAAAGAAGAAAATCAATACTATACTCATTTGAGGCCATAGAAAAGCAAAAGGAACACATACAAAATTCACCATGCACACTTGCTCCAAACTTGGTACTTGTTTTATTCGTAAAAATAAATAATTTTTAAAAAGTAATAAATGAAATTAATTATGCTTTGTTAGCTCCAAATGGTAATTTTATGCTCCTAACTTACCTTGTTACCATTCGTGGCTAACGCTACAAGCTAAAGAGTCACTTCCTGATACGTCTCTCTCTCTCTCGCTCTCGCTCACACACACATACACGCACACACACACACGCACACATGCGCGCGCACACACACAGAGTGACAGACGCTCATGTTTACCGGTGCACCAAACGCAACAAACACAACAAGCAAACAAACCGCAAGCGGGGGCATTTGGGGGGATTTGTGAGGGTGCTTTGTCGTTGGCACACGATCGCCACCTTACCGTCGCTTGGCTCAGAGTTTGCTGAGCGAGAGGAAACATGGATGCCAGTGAGGCGTGGAGGCAGGAAAACGGCAGGGCGGGAGGGTGTGTGTGGGGGGGGGGAGAAGACATTTGGTGACCGACACAACAAAGAGCATGCGAGAGGAAGAGGTAGCGGGTGAGTTTACCTGAGGTCGGCTGGACGTCTGCTGATGGAGGAGATGCAAAAGTCAGCAGGGTACCACAGCGAACCCAGGACTCATTCAAAAGAGCCCTTTAAGAGCCCCCCCCCCCCCCCCCCCCTCAACGCTAAAGCCCCAACTCTAATCATGAAGAAAACCTTAATCCTGAATGATTCACCCCTAACCCCTCTACAGTAAACCCTTAATCCCGAACTCTAACTACTCACCACGAACTCTAACCCCTCAACTGGTGTTAACCATCACCTTAACGCCTTCATTGTAACACTTTACCACTCATCCCCAACTGCTAACAGCAATCTTTAAACCCTGACAGCTCACCCTAAAATAATCCCAATTTCAGTTTAGCATGTAGCACAAACACACATGCTGTCCATATTCCCACAGGGCATCACGAGTGACTTTCAAGTTTTACCTCAAGCACGGTGAAGGTCAAACAATTTTCATTATGAACACATTTGCAGGGAAAATACACGGAAAACCACACAAAATGAAGCGCAGTCACGCATCAGAAATGCAAATGATGTCACCCAAAAAAAAGGCCGCATTTATGGCCGGTATGCATATACGGTGTGTATCCATGCGTGTGTGAGTTTTCCTCATGGCGCGGACCACGCCGATGAATGTTTTATGTGTCCTTCAGCTACCTTTGTGCAAGTTAGCAGTCCGGGCCTTTGATCACTCTGGTACTAAACTTAAAAAGATCTGGAGGAGAAATTTTGTATTAAAGTCAAGTATTCCTGGATCGTGACGCCGGAGGTAGAAAGGAAGGCTCGTAAAAAGATGCTTGGAGATGTTTGCCTGGCGAGAGGCGGGAAGCAGCTAATCGCTAGCCGCCCCCCCCCCCCCCCCCCGCCCGAGAGTCACAAACACCTTTTTGTGCGCTCACCTTGTCGGATTAAGACGCGCTCATGTTAGCCAGGCAAAATCTAATAGAGGATGAGAGTGTGTGTGTGTGTGTGTGTGTGTGTGTGTGTGCGCGCTGTCAATCCAGGTGAATTAGCGCATAAGAAGGTGCAATGATGAGGAAGAATGGAGATGCAGATGAAAGCTCATCCGTATTCCGTATTTCAAATACCACACTCACCAGCGGGTGTAGCTTGAGCGCCATCGTTGGCGGCCAATGCGCAGCAGACACGAAGTTGAAACCAAAAGACATTTGCTGGGATTAAAAAACAGCAAAAGTCGATCCGGTAGAAAAGGACGTCCAATAAAACGGACGATTAAGACAGATTACAAATCGTGCGAACAACTTCGCGGCAACTCGAAAAAATATATCTTCCGCGAAGTGTAGTGTCCATCCATCCATTTTCCGTACCCCTTACCCTGACTAGGGTCACGGGCACGCTGGCACCTATTTCAGCCGACTCTGGGCGAGAGGCGGGGCACGCCCTGAACTGGTCGGCAGCCAATTGCAGGGCACAAATAGACAATCAGTCCCCAAGGTTGTGTCTCCTCTCCGCTGCTCTTCCTCTCGCGACACGAACGACTGCACCTCACCTATTGTGACACAAGTCAGCCAGCGAGAGTCGTGGGAAGCGAACGGCCCAAAAAAAAGCCCTGCTACAGCCACTTCGCCGGAATGTTCCTCCTTAATCTCCCCTGACATTTCACGTCTCATCCAAGTCCAACATTCGAGCATGCATGTACAGTATGTCATGTAACTGTATCCAGGGCGACACACCTGTTTCCTGCGTGTGTGCGTACGTGGATGATGTCACCTGAGTCGTAAAGTCTGCGCTGACCCGAAGCCATGTCGCAGTCCGGCCGAGCGCCGGGCCATTTGGCGGTACGGCATCCCCTCCGCCTGCGCTCTTAACCCACAAGCGCGGCGGCCTTTCGCGAGCGCCGCCCGTGTTGATTACAGCGCGGACGCACGCGAGATCGACTTTTTCTAGGAAAGAGATGATAAGTCAACAGATGGATCGAGAGTGGGATCCAAAGTTCCCAAAACTTTCTCAGGGAATGTCGAGAATTCAAAGGAACTTTTGGTTTCCACAACATTTTTGGGAGAAATTCCAGTCATCAGTTTCCATGTCAGACCATAAAATCTAATCTTCCAGTTCACGGCCTTTTTTATCCCGTAAGCCTTACAACCGCATTCCCTTTCTTCTCCCATAAATCGTCACGGGAAGACATGCCGAGGCGAAATGCGAACAAGCCCTAATTCCAGTCATCGTAGCCAAACATCGCGTCCTTGGCGTTCTGAAATGGATCGGATGCCTGACCGAGGCGGAATGTCGGGGCACCGAGCGTGTCCAATGACCCTTGGCGGAGTGGGAAGAACATTTGTGGCAAGACAAACAACAACTCGGGAGCTTTAAGACTCCGGAGTAGTGATTGGCTAAATAGTCCCGCTACATTAGCCGCTGCGTGTTCGGTCACGCTCAAGGTCGTCATGGTAACAAGGACAGGGAATTAAGGTCCATCAGCCAGGCTGCATTTACACTGCAGTTCGAAGCCACCAGATGTAAATGATGATAAATCTTTGGAATAAGGATATATTTATTTCACTTTAATTGCGCCACTTGGAATTCGGTAGGCACATCTGTCACGGGTATACCAACAACAAAGTGTCGGAAAGTCGCGCCTGTGGAAAAGACGCCGGAAATCTGCCATTTTGCTTGGGAGGAGTTGTTTTTGGATCCTTTTCCAGGTGTCCTGAAACGGACTCATCCGAAAAGATTTTGTCCTGGAGCGAGGCAGCAAAGTTCGAGGTCGAGCCGTAAAAGCACAAAACTCCAATAACTAAACTCTAATAACCAAGCGCATGATTTGATTTGATTTTTGGAATTTGATTTTGTTTGATCGCTACCGAATTTGGCGCAAGTATACTTGACAGATGGACAATGCTAAACTGCGCGACATTTGAGTTTTTGCCGTCGCGCGTGGCTGTAAGTTGGATGTAAAACGTAAAACTCTGGTAATAACTCCATTTGTGATTTTTTTTTTTTTTTCTTCTTCTGAATTCAGCCACCTCATCCATCTTCAGTCCATGCACCATGAAATTTGATACGCGTGCCTATCATGAGTCGACCCACAAAAAAGACACATTTTGCTTTGAAGCAGCCATCGTTGTGTGGGTAGAACATGGCGGCAAAGAATTTCACTTTCATATTCTGTTCCAATTGTCGCATTTCCCAATTCACAGATAAAACCTGTCTTAATTGATCAGGCTGACTTCTTCTTTTTTTCCCTCCTTCTCTTATAAAGCTGTCATACATTCATGGGATAATTAAAAAAACAAAATACGAACTTGTTGGGCCTCAGCAGAAGCAATTTTATAAAGTAGGGCAGACAAAGATCTCCACACATCTCCTTGTTCCATTCTGCCGACATTACTTGAAGTTGGAATGAAAAGCTTGGAATGTCGTCTGACGCTAAAGTCGTCTCTTTCCGAGAATATCAACCATCACTGCCGACAGGACAGGTGCCCTCGTCCATGACTGGGATTCCCTCTTATAGAAGGCAATGATCTCTTTGGCGACCGTTCAGACCGAGGGGGAGAATATCAAATGAACTCATGTGTCCAGCGTCCCGGTAATAATGCCCCCCCCCCCCCCCCCTCCTTGCCGTTGTCCATTATGGCCACCGCCCAAGTGCCATTAATCTCAGCGATACCATCTGTCCACATGTTCAAAAACAGATCCTTCTTAATACAAATCTTACCCTTTGTCTCTAGGACCAGGATTAAAGTGGCGTGTCGGTCACGCCATGGTGCGACAACCGCTTGGCCTCAAGGGGGCGCAGTACGGGGAGAGAGGCTTCCGAAAGTGGTTCCGCGACTAAATGAGATCGGTTTGGAATTTGAGTCACTTAAAAGCAAATGCTGCCTTAAATCTCACCGGACTCACAACTCCGCAAGCAGCAGCTAAAAATAGACGCTAATTAGTCGACTGTGCTAACATCCTTCATTTGACAATAGGTTTATTATTGTGGTAGCAGTTCACAGCAGAGTACGACGGTATCAGCTACATTTTTGTATGAACTTCAATGTATATTATATCAGACCGATGGCAAAAAAAAAAAAAAAAAAAAAATGTTTTATGCCGAATCAGCTAATGTTGCAGCTGTGCTCCACCTCACAAAATGATGGAGACGTCACATTTCACAATTTAGTGCCAGCCATCTATCTAGTATACGAGGTTCATATTTGGTAGCAAAATCTCTAGGGGTCCGTCTTCGATGGACACCTGGAAATGGTCAAATTGACCATAAAATGGCAGCTTCAAACAAAAATGGCAGATACCCTGTGTCTTTTCAAATATGGCATCCTGGGGCAAACTTCATGTTGCTAAGTGAAATTGGCTTCGGGGGCAGAATTTTCAAAACTTTACAAACATTACAGGAGACCCTACTGCCAATTTCTGGAGATATGATGGGGTTTGCGAACATCCTCATCTACTTAGTTGGCCTAGGAAGAGCGCGGCACCACACCCGCATTCACCTCGCGCCCCCCCCCGCAGGCATCAGCAAGTCCACAGGCTGGGCAAGTGACTCCATCCGAGAGGCCTTTCGCGCCTCTCACATGTCGCGAGGCAGGATGATGATCCCCTGCCAGATTGGCGAGGTGACACCGTTGAATGAGCGCAGCCTCCGGCCGCCTCCTCGCGACTCCCTCAACTATTCTGGTGGCTGTTTATTGGGCTGCGTTTACCCCCCCCCCCCCCTTCCAGATCTCCCCACCGTCACCCAGCACCAGACTACCGAGGGAGTCACATGGTCTGGCTGAAGCCAAAGAGGCCTGGAGGGCTTCAGAGGTGAGACGGTGTCGTGAACTTCAAGAGTAGTCGGGATCAGCGTCTGCCCGACAGCCAGAGGAACTCGAGTCACAGGGTGCGAACAGCCTCTACAGCGCAGGTGTCAAACTGAAGGCTCGGGGGCCAGATCCGGCCCGCCACATGATTTGACGTGGCCCGCGAAGGCAAATCATGTGTGTCAACTTCCATGATTCTTGTTCAAATCTGTACCAAGATTGCAAATTGTCATATTTCGTAAATAGCATTGAGATACTGCAAGCCTTTCTGTGTTACCAAATATGAACAATAGTTGAAAAACCCATTACCCTTTGATTTCTGATTCCAAAACTCGTTTATAATATGATGAGGCGATTAAAGATCTTTATGGTTTCACAGTCGCAACGGCCCTCTGAGCGAAACCGTAACTACAAGATAAGTTTGACACCCCTGCTCCACAGTATATCGTGGTTCATTGTTATAGCGCCCCCCCCCCCCCACTTTAACTGGGATTTTACAGTATACAAGCAAGTTCCAATTTAGCACCTTCAGTGTAGTACCAAGTTGTGCCACGACATGTCGGGCAGCACTGAGCTCTGATATCTGCCTGTTAGTATTGCTGCAAGCTCTGTTTGTAATGTACGTGTTGCTGTTCCGTGTGTGTTGAAGTAGCAGTTGTTTGAAGGGTTAGTGTTCCAGTAACATAGATGCGAGTTTCCGTTAGTCCGTCAATGGCATTTCGTATTGTATGTTAGCATGAGACTAGCAGACTTTTGTTTGAGTTCACTATATGTGCCCTAGTTTTCATATGATTCAATTTTATATATCTCACAGCCATAAGTATTCAGACCCTTTGCTGTGACACTCATATATTAAACTCGGGTGCTGTCCGTTTCTTCTGATCATCCTTGAGATGGTTCCACACCTTCACTGGACTCCAGCTGTGTTTGATTATACGGATTGGACTTGATGTGGAAAGCCACACACCTGTCTATATAAGACTTTGCAGCTCACAGTACATCAGAGCAATCATGAGGTCAAAGGAACTGCCTGAAGAGCTCAGAGACAGAATTGTGGCAAGGCACAGATCTGGCCAAGGTTCCAAAAAAAATACTGCTGCACTTAAGGTTCCTAAGAGCACAGTGGCCTCCATAACCCTTCAATGGAAGACGTTTGGGAAGACCAGAACCCTTCCAAGAGCTGATCGTCCGGCCTAACTGAGCAACCATGGGAGAAGAGCGAGAGAAGTAAAGAAGAACCCAAACATCACTGTGGCTGAGCGCCAGAGATGCACTCGGGAGATGGGAGAAAGTTCTAGAAAGTCAACCGTCACTGCAGCCCTCCACCCGTCGGGGCTTTATGGCAGAGTGGCCCGACGGAAGCCTCTCCTCAGTGCAAGACGCATGAAATCTGCAAAAATGTCAACATTTCATTTTTTTTTTTTCCTGTCAATATGGGGTACTGTGTGTACATTAATGAACAACCTCCTCCAGATTGGCATATACAGGGGATAAAGGACAAGGTGGTTCCACCTGCCTTGGCAGAGGCCTCCCCATTCATCCTCTCTCTCCTCCTGCACTTGCGTCTCATCTCAGGTTTCAAGCTCTGATTTACGCGCCTGTTGATAAAAGGCGGCGACAGCGCATATTTTAGTCGCCGTGACAGCACAAACGCGTTACAGCCCCCACAGTGGGATGTCACGACACAGGTTATTCTTGAACGCGACACCTCGAAGTTTATGACCGCAAAGAGGTCCAAACTCAACAAGTGTCATTGGGAGTGAGACAGGTCACACCATTAGGTACGCCGCCATAGACGAACCAGAGCCAAAGCAGCAAAACTCCAAATATGACAAAATATGTACAAATACAAATTGTATTAGACCAAAAAAATACAAATATCTATTGGATTTTGGGGGGAACACTGAAATAGGTGTCAATATCGGGTGGGGGTAATACAAAACGGATTAAAAATAAATAAAGCAAAGCAAAGCAAATGTATCGATATAGCGCATTTGGTACAAAAGGTAAGTCAATGTGCTTTACATGAGTGAAAGCATTTCAAAACCAAAATACAGTCAAGCTAAAATGGTAGAGAAACACAATGGGGCAAAAAATATTTTGAAAATAAGTTGATTAAAAAAACTGAAAGATAAAAAATATTACAATAGCTAAAAAAAAATAAAAATAAATACAAATACAACATACAAAATACAAAAAGGATAAAGGAATAACATACTAAAATGGTAGACAAAAAAAATCAGAAAAAGAGAAATGTACACACACACACACACACACATATATATATATATATATATAATATATAATAATATTATATTATATATATATATATATATATATATTATATATATATATATATATATATATATATATATATATATATATTTAATATATATATATATATATTAAAAATATTACACAAATACCAAACTATGATGACGGGAATACAAAGCTATTCAATTGTCTACACCGTTTGTCTTGATTAGGTTGATGTGAATACAAAATTGACAAAAAAGCAAAAATGGAAGACAAATTAGAAAAAAAAATAAAATACAAAAACACAAATGTTAGAAAATGAAATGGAATAGATAAAAACAAAAAATAGAATGTAAAATAATAGATTTGAAAAAAAGAATACAAATATAAGCTCATTGGCAGATACGCTACGCTACAATATAATAACACAAGTGCAAATTTAACAATTCAAGAAATGAGTCCCTTTGGACATTTGTAAATATCGCAAAACTGTAACCCTCGACGAGACCAATCGTCATCTGCCTTCATTCAAATGCATAAACCGTGTACTTTCTAAAGGTGGCCGAGTCACTGACATTAAGCTCTGTATTAAACTATAGAAGAGAATATCAAATTTCAATCCTCTCTTAAGCCGTGTGGCCCCTGGTGGGCCAACAGTGAGTCGAGCGGTAGATGGTGATTGACAAGCTACGTTAGCTGCTCCTTTGTGTCGACATGCCAGCAGCTTTTTGTGCAACATCTTACCGGGCTCCTGGAGCTCAGGCATGTCTGTCACAGTCACTTCCAAAGCGTCTTCTTCGTCTCGGGGATCTGCCTGCACTTCCTGCTCCATCCCTTTTTTTATCACCTCACCACCTCCTCCTTCCTCCTCCGCCTGCGAAGACTGCCAGTCATCACATCTGCTTGGAGTGACAGAGCGCTTGTCACCTGAAACCTCGGCAGCAGCTTTGAGAGCGAAAAGATCAGGGCCGCCGGGAGACGCCGGGGGTGTTAACGACCGCCGCGCGCTAATCAATCAACGGGTGCGACAGAGGCCCCGATGCCTCGCGTGCGTTCCTCTGCTCCAAAATAAAAAGAAGAAAATGTGCAAAATGGAGAACAAGGGCCCGTCTCGGACGATGACGTGCCCGAGCTGTCCGCGGCGAGGACTCCACAAGGTCAAGAAATCTCATGTGCTCTTCAGGAGTTGGCCCGTACACTCACCGTGACCCTGATGCAGACATGGCTGCAGATACTTTTACAGCGGATGTAAATAGAAGCTGGGCAGACACAATATTAGATGCACCTAATGCAGTAGCCGCGACCGAACTCCACAATTGACCCTGAGATGGCGACTTCACAGAAAAATGCTCGACTTCTTGAGACTTTTCCGTGGGTCTACTCGTGATAGACGTGCGTACCAAACTTCATGGTGCGAAGGGAAACAGCTTTTTGGCGGGCTGAATTTTGAAAATATTACAGAAATCGACCCGCAAATGGCCACTTCAAACCACAATATCTGACTTCCCGTGCCTGCGTGGGTTTTCTCCGGGTACTCCGGCATCATGAGACGCATCTATCAAGGGAAAAAAAAAAAAAAAAAAAAAAAAAAGATGACATCTTTGGTCTCCTTTTTTTCACAGCACGACATTTGAACACGTGACAAAGTGAAAAGTTTCACATAAAATCTACATTCACATTCAGACTAAGAATAGCACAGCTGTTTAAGGTGTTAAAGAGAGAGATAACACCCAATCGGTGACCAGATACTTCATCTCAAGTTGTGCAAAACGTACACGAGTCAGCTACTTTCTATAATCTCCTTCCTTATTAGACGTTTTATTGCACTTTAAGACATCATTCTTCTTCTCAGCTGTTGTACGGCTAATAAACTGTTTTGGTATTTTTTAGAGCTCCATAGCAACGTTTTTTTTTAATCTGGGATGATCATAAATACACTTATTTTACATATTTCTATTTTTAATGTGTTTACATATTTCTTAAATATGTATTTACTTGCGAATATTCAGAGAGAAGCATTTTTGAAAGTGCGCGAACTCGGCGTTATTAAAGCTCATATTTGGTCGTTTGGCGGCCTCTGTCGTCCAAAGAGGAGAAGCGTAGCGTGTGAGTGTTTTTCGTGTTTCAAAGTAACGCCCATAAACACCAAATACAGACTTTTAAATAAATATATGATTTTGCCAGCTAAATGTTAATATACAGTACGTTGCCGTTTCTACGGTAATCTTGTCGCGATAGTGTACCGGAAGGGCTAAACGTTGTACTGTTCCTGCGTGTTCCCACGGGCGCCCTCGACTCTTTCACGATTTGACATTCGGCAGCTTCTGTTAATCCATTCTACGAAAATTAAATACGTTTTCAACGCTTTATGAATTACAATGTCTGTTCTATCTTCTTAAATGTTAACGGGGGGGCGGGGGGGAATACTAGTTTTCCTTTATTTGTGAGAGTTTTGTACTGAAAGAGCCCACCGGAAGTATTAAACACCGTTACGTGAACGCTGCGTCGCATTTGCCTTCCTGAACCTGTTTGAGTTAGTACAAAGATGAAGCCTTTATTAACATTTAAAACGGCATTTCTTTCTTTTATTGTGTCGCTTGTGTGCGTTGAAATCGCCTGGTGCAACAATGGCAGGAGGGTACGTGTGTGCCGTTTTAAAAATCGTCCTATTTGGTCTTAGATGAAGCTATTAGCCGTATGTGCAGTAATGCTAACGGTAGCTAATTGTGGATTGTTTGGCTTTTTTTCTCCATTTCCAGGTTGGCGACGTCCTAGAAGCGGAATTCAATGATTTCTCCGTGCCTCTAGAACATTCTTTTGAAGTCGGTGAGGAATTTTTAGTGTCTTTTGTCGTGTTTTGGGGGTGAGAAAACGAAGCTGTTTAAGTGCTACTAGGAGAAGTAGATTGATTGAACTGTCGCCGCCATTTGAAGGTGCCATTAAACAGGTGCCGTTAACGGCGAACTCTCGCGCGATCTCTGTCCAGATGACGTGGGCAGGTTCCGGGTGCGTGGAACGCTGCTGCTGAAAGCCGGCAGGGAGCCCGGAGCGTCTCTGAATCAGAACCAACTGTCGCACGACGACAGAGTCCAACTCAAAGTGAGTCCGACCAGCAGAAATGTACATTTTAAAAAGTCCTGTGATATTTGTTGCATTCATTTAGCCGTTTATTATTCAGATGGAACTTTTGCATCTGTTGTATTTTGTCATTACTTTCATTTTTGGATTAATTTATTTCATTAAATAATTGGTTGATTGATCTGTTGTAAGTAATGCATTAATGTACAAAAGTAAAATACAAATCTCGTTAATTTTTGTATTCTATTCAATCATAGTTCAATCAATTATAATTACATTAATTATAAATAATGGAATTTAAAATGGAAAAAAAAGTTACGATTAAAGTAAACCTTTGTACCTTATGTGTATGTATTTTTGTTTTGATTGATCCATTGATATCATTGAATACTTTTAAAAAGTCAAATGCATACGCATTAAAAAAAGAATTGTATTTAGTTTATTAAATTAATGGTTAATCAAATACAATTACATTATCTAATCTAAAATGGAATCATGACATTGAATTCTTGTATTATTGAAAATAACCTTTTGCACATCTTACATATAGTTAGAGGTGCAACAATTAAATTGACAAATAATCGATTATCAAATTAGTCGATAATCGATTCATTGTGCGGACAAGCGGGAGGGAAAATGGACGGACGTATACAGACCTTGTTTCATTTAAAATTGTCCAAAGCCTCTCAAAAATAAATATTCATTATATTTAGTAAAAAATAAAGCAGATCTTTATGTTTTATCGAAAATAAGACATTTGCAAACATCTATTACGTTGGAAAACAATTATCAACGTTTCAGACAGATGTTACGAACTAAACTGGCAACTGATACATTATCAAGTTATGTATCCGTTTTCTTTTACCGCTTAGCCTCACGCGGGTCGCGGGCGGCTGGAGCCTATCCCAGCTATCTTCGGGCGGGAGGCGGGGTACACCCTGAACTGGTCGCCATGGAAACAAACAACCATTCGCGCTCACATTCACACCTACGGGCAATTGAGAGTCTTCAATCAACCGACCACGCATGTTTTTGGGATGTGGGAGGAAACCGGAGTGCCCGGAGAAAACCCACGCCGGCACGGGGAGAACATGCAAACTCCACACAGGCCGGGCCGGGGATTCGAACCCCGGTCCTCAGAACTGTGAGGCAGATGTGCTAACCAGTCGGTGACCGTGCCGGCTTGTTTAATCATAATAAAATTAATTATAAGTATCACAATAAAAAGAGAACATGCTTATTTCATTATTGAAATGGATAATTTGACATAGCTTATCAAAGAATGACCTTGCCCCTCTGTCTGTTTTAAAACTTAAATGTGGCCCTTGAGCACAAAAGTTTGCCCCGCCCGCGATTAAAACCAAAATCTTAAAACCGGAAACCTTTTTCCCAGGAAGTGGCGTCGGTGGACGGTCTGTACCGGATCCGAGTGCCTCGGATTTCGCTGCAGGCCGACAGACAGACGGAGCGGCAGATGGACGGATACGTCACGGCGTTCGTCAGAGCTGTAAGCCTTTCAATAATAGTATTATTAATTAATACAATAATTGTGTGATCATAAGAGCCAACATTTTGATTATTTTTCCCTTTTTTTTTTTTTTTTTGTCATAACCTGCACATTTCTTAGATAGATGCTTAGATTTTTGCAGTTTCCCCACTTTGTTTAAGATCATCTTCCAAGTGTAAATATCAGACAAATATAACCCAAGTGAACTTATAATTGCTGTTTTTAAATGTTGATTTGATTTATTAAGGAGAAAAAAAACTATTCAACGTTACCTGGCCCATGTGTGATTTAAATGTAATTACCCCCCTTGTTACAACATGACTTAAATTGTGACCAATCACAATTTTTGTTCAATTTGTACTTATCACACCCATGCCTGATTACCTCCAGACCTTTTCAATTACGAAATCACTCAAACAGAATCTGTACCGACAAAATCGAGTCGGACAAAAGCACGCGACCGTAAAGATTTCAGATGACGAAAAACAACTGCTCTCATGCATTGTATTATTTTTCTCGTACTGTCTGCCCAAATGTGGATATTCCAGCCCACTTCTAACTTGAGAAAACAGTACTTTCTTACTCATTTTTATTTTTTTTATTTTTTTTTGGAGGACTACTTTTTACTAGAGTCACATTAATTTCAAGTAACACAGTACTCTTACTTGAGTACAATATCCGGCAACTCTGCCCAACTCTGATAACACGCTAGCACAAACTGACACCTGGGCAAATAAATATGCGTGCAAGCACTTTGCACAAACATAATTGTCATTAAACTCACCTTTTGGCATTCGTACACAGTAACAAATGTTAGGAAACATGGGAAAATGTGTTAACAGTAAAGTAGACTACACAGGAAGTAACATAGTTTCTGTGCGCACAAGGTGCATTCAGGAATGCCAACAAAACAGAACGTATCAAAGGCAGATGAAAAACATCACCGAAAACTAACATCAACACCAAGATTTCACCAGATGGCGCCATGGTAATACTAGTATTGCTTTGGCCTGAGCACACAAAAAAACAGTGAATAGCTGCGATTTTCAGTAAATAATGGAGAATAGATTGAAAAAATAAATAAACTCAAATTTGTGAATGCTTAAGCGCTAATATGTGGGGTTCACTGTATTTTTCTAGGTGGTACTTTCTGTGTAGTATTTGACAACTACTTGGCTGTTAATAAATGATCGTTTTTAACAAGAGCTATCATTATTGATGCATCCTTTGTTTTTAGTGTGCCATGGTGGAGTCCCGCCTGAGCGACGTGATCACGTTGCACACGGACGTGTCGGGCACGCTGATCGGCGTTTCCATCGTCACGCTGCCCGGAGCCTGCAGGGGGATCGACGTGGACGACGACGTGGACCTGGACCTCTTCAACACGACACTTAATGTCATGGCCCCTGTCAACGCGCCCGGGTCAGTCACGCAGAACGTGGATTGTTTCCAGCCTGTTCTCGTTGTTTATTTCTGTTGTTTTGAGTAACTGGCAAGGGGAGCGATGACATTGATTGCATGACGATGTTCGCCAATTAACGTCACTCGCCAGGCCAGGCCTGTCGTTTAAAGCCACACATTATATTATAGTGTGAGGATGGCAACCACAAGCTTAAAAAAAAAAAAAAAAAAAAAAAATGCAAAATCAATGTTTATCCGATTAAATGTTTGGGGTAATCGGAGGAATAATTGATTGTAAAAATATTCGATAGCTGCAGCCCTATAAGTCAGTACAGTAGCTGTGACTGAGTATACTTTATTTCATTCAATGGCTGGTGATGCGCTGCGTGCGCGTCACCTCTCACTTTTCATTCTCCACCTCTGAATCGACTCACCTCCTGGCCAGTGGTGCGACACTTTGTATGTGATTCGCATTGGATGGACAAAGGGGTACACTCGACCCCCAAAAAGAAGTGGCAACCAAAGCAAGTAGCAGCGGCGTGAAGCCCGGCGCCTTCGACTTTTCCGAGTTCGGGTCGCGGGGGCGGTAGCTTTAGCAGGGAAGCCCAGACTTCCCTCTCCACAGCCACTTCCGCCCGCTCTTCCGAGGGGATCCCGAGACGTTCCCAACCGAGCCGAGAGACGTAGTCTCTCCAGCGTATTCTGGGTCGTCCCCGGCCAGCTTCTGTAGCCGGGGATCGGATCTCCAAGGTCCCCGCCTTCGGCCGCCGCCCAGCTCGCACTGCACCCGACCCCTATGGCCCCTCCCACAGGTGGTGAGCCCATGGGAAGGGGGACCCACATTAACCTTTCGGGCTGTGCCCTGGCCACCAGGCGTTCGCCTTTGAGCCCCCCTCCGGTCCTGGCTCCAGAGGGGGGGGGGGTCCCCGGTGACCCGCGTCCGGGCAAGGGAAACCAAATCCATTTGATTTATTCTTCATAGGGGTTTTTGGAGCCGTGCTTTGTCTGGTCCCTCACCTAGGACCTGTTTGCCATGAATGACCCTAGCAGGGGCCTGAAAGCCCCAGACAACTTGACTCCTAGGATTATTGGGACGCACGAATCCCTCCACCACGATAAGGTGACGGCTCAAGGAGAGGTACATTATTGTCCCCCAAACAATTTTAGATCTTTTATTCCTCCACAAGGTGAGGTAAGATTCCAGATATGTATATATGTCTCACTGAATCTATATCAAAGCAATCGAATGTGAACATAAATCCATTTGAATCACAAACTAAAGAATCAAAATCAAATTGAATCATTGTGTCAAGAATCTATACTGAATTGAAATGTGCGGTTCTGAGCAATAGCCGGCCTTAGTTTTTGTTTAATTGTTCTGTGGTGCATCAGTCCTTTCCTTTCTTTTCTCAGCCGCCTCCACCTGTTAGCATCAGCTGCAGTTGAGTCGTACGCATCTTAGCGTTTCGCTCCCATCAGCATTCCAGCCCGCTCTCAGCACTCGCTCGCACTTTTTGCCCTTTTTGATTTCTAATTGCCACAAAATGTCCTTGCAGACCCGAGACGGCGCTGTTCCTGGAGCGCATGGAGCAGGAGTCGGCAAAGAAAGGAAAGAATCCCCAGGAGCAGAAGTCTTTCTTCGCTAAATACGTGCGTGGATCCCACCCCCACAACTCCTCCTCATCCTCTGAGCTTAGCATGTCTTTCCCTCTCGTCAAACTTCCATCTTTTTGCTTCCACAAACACACCGAGAATTGAATGTTTACAATAGCGCTTCCTCAGTTGTAATGCAACGCATTCGCCTGAAGGTGGCGCTGTCTGGTGGCCTGTGCTTGCGTCATGCTGACAGCTGTGTGCCGCTTGCTGTGCTGTGTTGCAGTGGTATTTGATATTGGGAGGCGCCATCTTCCTCATGGCTTCCAATTCAGCACAGCCCCCAGCAGGGGGAGCCAGAGAGCAGAGCTGACCCCTTCATAGTTTCCCCACCTTAAGATCGTCAAACAAAGGTAAATATCAAACAGCAATAACCCAAGTCAACATAAAATACGGGTTTTAAATGATTTTATTTATTGAAGAAAAAAAAGTATATTCAAAGCTACTTGGCCCTGTGTGAAAAGGTAATTGCCCCACCCCCCCCCCCCACACCCCTTGTTAAATCATCAATTAACTGGCTAATCGCATTTCATGGAAAGCTGAGTTAATTTTCACTTGCCAAACCCAAGCCTGATTACCTCCAGACCTCATCAATCAAGAAATCCCTGAAAAAGAACCTTTCTGACAAAATGAAGTTCGACCAATAGATCTCGAATAGCTGCAACAAAATGCCACGATGCAAATAAATTTAAGAACAGACAAGAAATAAAGTAATTGACATCTATCAGTCTGCAAAAGGTTACAAAGCCATTTCTAAAGCTTTAGGACTCCAACGAACCACGGTCAGCGTCATTATCCACGAATGGAGAAAACATGGAACAGTGGCGAACCTTCCCAGGAGTGGCCAGCCTACAAAAATTACCCAAAGAGCACAGCGACGACTCATCCAGGAGGTCACAAAGGAACCCAGGACAACATCTAAAGAACTGCAGGCCTTCCCTGCTTCAGTTAAGGTCAGTGTTAATGACTCAACAATAAGGAAGAGACTGGGCATAAATGGTATCCATGGCAGAGTTCCAAGGTGCAACCCACTACTGACCATAAAGAACATAAAGGCTCATCTTACTTTTGCACAAAAAAACAAACAAAAAAAAAACACCTGAATGATTCCCAAGACTTAAATAAAATATTATTATTATTATTAAAATATTCTAAGGGCTGACGAGGAAAGTGGAACTTCTTCGAAGGTGTGTGTCTCGTTAATTATGGTGTAAATGTAAAACAGCATTTTACAACAAAAATAAAAAACATAGCGTCAATCGTGGTGGTAGTGTGATGGTCTGGGGCTGCTTTCCTACTGTAGGACCTGGATGACTTGCTCTGATTGATGGCGCACTGAAGTCTGCTCTTTACCAGAAAATCCTAAAGGAGAATGTTCAGCCATCAGTTCATGACTTCAAGCTGAAGCGCACTTGGGTTCCGCAGCATGACAACGATTCAAAACACACTAGCGAGTCAACTTCTAAATGGCTTAAAAAATATATGAAGGTTTTGGAGTGATCTAGTCAAAGTCCAGACTTAAATCTGATTGAAATGCTGTGGCATGACCTTAAAAAGGCCGTCCATGCTCGAAAATCCTGTCTGTGAATTAAAACAATTGTGCAAGGAAGAGTGGGCCAAAATATCTCAGCAGAGATGTAAAAGACTCCTTGCCAGTTATATAAAACGCTTTATTTCAGTTGTTGCTGCTGAGGATAGCCCAACCAAGTAGCTTTGAATAGTTATGTTTCCTTCATAAATAAAATCACCTCTAAAAACAGCATTTTATGTTTACTTGGGTTGTCTTTGTCTGATATTTACATTTCTTTGGTGATCTTTAACATTAAAGTGGAGAAACTGCAAAGAAATAAGAATTTGGGAATGGGGCAAACACTTATTTACAGCACCCGTATGTATTGATTTGGCAGCACTGAGTCAGGCCAAAGCCAAAAATTGCTTTGCAGCCATCTTGTGGCATCTGTAAGCAATTCTAAAAAAAAAAAAATATATAATGATAATAATAATATTTCCTCTCTCTCTCTCGAGGGGAGAGTGTTAATTATCTACTATTCCCGGCGGGGCTCACTCGCTGGACGTACACAACATCATAGGTCAACTGCGTCTCAGCCGAACCTCTGTAAGTGCTTCTGTTTTTGGTTAGCGACAGGGACATCGCCAAGTTTGGCGGTATCAGTCGTAGTAAATTGATGCCTCTTGTCACAGCCCTGTTTAGGGGTGGGAGGGCCTGCATTTGGGGGAGTCGACGATCAGTTGACGGGTTGAGGCGCGGCGTCTGTCCTAGCAGAGGCCACTATTTGAGGAAATACTGCGCTTTCTAACAGTTTAAATATTGGGAATTTCTAACAGAGAATGAATGTGTGGACTTAGTGTCGTGATCATGTTCCACTTCACCGCTAACAAACTGCGAACAAGCTTTTCTTATTCTTGTGTTGACAATAATATGGATTAAAGTAACGGTTAAATGTTTTTGTTTGTTTTCCAGTGGATGTACATAGTACCTCTGGTTCTCTTCCTGATGATGTCAGGTGCTCAGGACCAATCAGGGGGCGGAGCCGGTGGCGGCGGAGCAGCCAATGGTGGTGGCCGATGATCAACCGCTAACTTTTTTTAATTTTTTTTTTTTTTTTATTAATTCTCTTGTGATCTGCTGTACATGAGCATTATTGTGAAAAGAATAATAAAAGTATTTATGACCTGACTGGATTGAAGTGGTTCGAACTCGCAGGAGTCGGTAACGTTGTTCATTTTAAATTCGAACAACAGCAGCAGCAACTAAACGTAGTTTGTAACTGCATCTCCAGCACGTGTAGCTCCATAGCATACATTCAATGATGTAGACAGATATGATATGACGTCATTTGATACGACTCGTTAGGATGTGATGCAATACGTGGCAGTGCGCAAACGGCTTGGTTTCGTTTTCAAAACATTTAAGAATAACAAAAAAGAAAGCAACCTGCTATAAACTGTTGTTCGTGCAATAAATAAAAATGTGCCCCATTTTTTTTCAGACTTGCCCTCTTCTTGTACAAAGATAACCCCTAAAAGATTTTTCAAATACACGCAGTGTTTGTTTTTCAAATATGCCTGCTATTGTTTACACTATGATGTATTCGCTTTGCAAACATGTGCTCTGTTGATTTTATAAGTATGCCTTTTTTAAATATACCACCTTCTTTTAATATGCACCCCAGTTGTGTTTTTTTCCTTGGAGCTATGCCCCCCTATTTAAAAAATAAAACTAAATCTTGCTTTAGCAGGGATGCTAATTTTGGTGGGCAAATATGCTGCCTATTTTTACTTCATTATATATATTTATTTCAAATATGGGCCTTATTTAAATACACACTCTTTTTAATATTTTTTGGGGGGGGGGGGCAAATATGCCCCTTCTTTATTTTCAAATGGGCCCACCTCCATTTTTTTTTCCAAAAAGATTTGACCCCATTCTTCCTTTTTTTTTTCTGTCGAACTACGCCCCATTTCAACTTTATTGCAAATATGCCTCCCATTCTTTTTATACATTTTGTTTTTTCCCAAAAAGTCCTCGTATTTAAATTTTTTGGCAAAAACACCAATGATTCTTTTGGCTAACATGCCCATTATTTATTTCTCATATAAGGTATGCCCCTATTTATTATTATTTTTTAAAATATCCTGAATTGACATTTCTTTGGAAATATGACCCGATTGTTGTTGTTCTTTGTTTTTTTTTCTCGAACAGCTATAGTGACCGTAGATACTATTATTCACTGGTTTTGAATAAATAAACGAACCTAAATGTGCACACAAAAAGTATACTAAGTACAGAAATTAACTTTTGTAATATTTTGTGTGTTCAGATTTTAAGCTCGATGACGTCACGCTGCAGTGTATTTTTTTAATCTGCGTTGCACGCTAAGCATCTAAAACGTACAATGCGTGACGTCAACGTATGCGCTTGCTCCCGCTGGGCGTGGGCCGCGTCGTCTGGCTGTTTTTAGCGCGGTCGTCCAACTGTGACAAATACTTTAGCCGCTTATTTCGGGCGCCGCCTCAACACCTCGCTGACCCTCGGCCCCGCGTTCGCTCGGCAACGGGCCTCAGCTCGCGGGGCCTCGGTGCATCATGGGGGATCTCTCGGCGTCGGCGCTGATGGATGCGCAGGAACAACACATTGATGAATGGCCAGTTTTGAAATCAGAAGCCTATAGAAACATGTTTTTCAACGATTACATTTCTTTTCAAAGGGGGATTGTTCATGACAGCTCCTAAATCTGAGAGCATGTGGCTCGGCGTGCCAGCGCCATGATTTAGGCTCCTTCTTCATGTTGCACTAAAAGCCAAAGGGCCCGTTGGTTTTAACCAGCCACTAAATCGGAGTGCGCTAAACCGCGAGCATTCCGATTTGCTTCCAAGAATAAATTACGAGTTTCGATTTTTTTTTTTTTTTTTTTACACTAACAACTTTATACTAATTTACTACAAGTGAAAGTCACATATTTTCATATTAGCTTAATTTTAGGAAAAAGTCTGGGTTTCCCCCAATCCTTGTGTAATACTGACAATTTAGCAGTAAAATATGATATTATTATTATCATTATCATCAAGAATACATTTTAATTAATATATATAGAATACTGAGAGAAAAATAAAATATACATTTTGTGACAATGTATTTTGATACTAACTTCTTAATACTACAATTCTACAAGAATCAATATGGAATCTAAATATTATTCATTATTATTTTAACTTTTAAAAAAAATATTTTGGGAGGTGTAAAAGTAAATTTTTTAAACCAGTCAGATTTTAACATACAAAAAAAATCTCATATTTTTTTAAATTGACCCAAAAAAAAAGGGATTTTTTTTTAAAAACAAAAGTCAGATATGTCAAATGTTTTGTGACCAAAAAAAAAAAAAACGTTTTTTTTAACCCCAAAAATAATTTGTATTTGAATTTCTCTTTAACAGGTCAGCAAAAATAGTAACTTTGACAAAAAGTTTAGATTGAAAGTTTTTTTCAACAAAACGTTCCTTCAGTTTCATTTTCCACGAGGATTTAGGATAATTTTTTTCGACAAAGAAAAGCCTTTTGGTTTTTTTAGATTTTAATTTCCTTTACTTTTTGACCAAAAGTCTGATTTTTTTCAACCAAAAATAATTCCAGATTTGCTTTTTCTTCGACCAAAAAAAAAAAAAAAAAAAAAAAAAGTCTTTTTTCCCCCAAAAAATATATCATTTTGTTTTCATTTCAACAAAATGTCAGAATTAGATTTTATTTTGACAAAGAAGTGAGATTTGTATTTGGTTTGTAAAAAGGGTTTGATAGCACATTAAGATAAAAGAGTAGGCCGGCCTTTAGTCTTAAATCTGTGTAAAAAAAACATTAGCCGTTGTTGGAGAAGCTCCAGGCGGTCGGGGATAAACGCGGCTGAGCGAGCGCACGAGGTCGGGCGAGTCGAGGAAGCGAGACGCCCGCCCGCGGGCCGGCTGGCAGCTGGCCCCCGTCAATCAAGCGAAAAGCATCCGCTTATCGCGCTCTCCATTTCACCCATAGCGGCGACGTGTTAGCATGTAATCAGGCAACACGAGCGGACGCCGACGCCGGCCCGTGCTCTTAAACGCAGGTCGAAGGTCACGGCGCAATGCAGCTGGCCAACGGCAGGTGCCGCACTTCGCGACATACAGCGTAGGCTGAACGTGCGCCTCGTTAACATGCCCAAGTGCCAACAAAATCAACAGAACGTCATTAACGCAACCGTTATGCATGGGACGCTTTCAAGGATTCAAACAAGGGTTAGGGTCTCAAATTAGGGTTTTAAAGCAGGTTTAGGATTTCAATGGCAGAGTTACTAAGTATTAACTCTGTGTTAGGGTTTCAATCCAGGGTTTGAGTTTCTAAATAAGGTTTTAAGTTCGTCTAAAGGTTTCAAAGTAGGGCGTCACGCCGAGGTTATGGTTTCAAACCACGGTTGGGTTTTCGGAGTAAGGAGTCGGCTTATACATTTGGGTTTTGAGTAAAGGTTAAGCTTTCAAGGCAGTGTAACGGTTTAAGACAGGGATAGGTTTCAAAGTCGGGTTTCAAGTCAGTGTTAAGGCTTCAAGCCACGGATTGGGTTTCAGGGTTTCCAAACAAGGGTCGGTGTTTCAAAGTAGGGTTTCAAATTAGACTTTACGGTGAGAGTTAGTTAGGGTTAGGATTTCAGAAAAAGGTTTCAAACCAGGATTTGGGTTTCAAAGTAGGGTTTTGAGTTTATGTTAAGGTTTCAAATTAGGGTTTCAAGCCAGAGTTACAATTTCAAAGAAGGATTAGGTTTATAGAATAGATGTTTAAATTGCTGTTATAGTTTCAAGCAGGGATAGGGTTTCAAATTTGGGTTTTAAACTGGTGTTAAGAGTTTCAAAGTAGGGTTTTGAGGCAGGGATAAGGTTTACAAATGACAGTTTTTAAGTCTGTGTTGGGGTGTCAAATTAAGTTTTGGGTTTTGGACAAGGGGTTCATATCGGGGTTAGGGTTTAAATAGGGTTTCAAAGTAGGATTTTGTGTAGAGTTAGGGTTTCAAATGAGGGGTTTAAGTCTGCGTTAGGGTTTCAAGCCAGTGTTTGGGTTGCAAACAAGTATGAGGGTCTTAAACCAGGGTTTCAAACTGAGCATAGGGTTTCAAAGTATGGTTTAAAGCATGGGGTAAGGCATCAAAGCAGGGTTTCAAGTCTGGATTTCGGTTTCAAATTCGGGTTCGAAAATCACGGCTGGGGTTTCACATCAGGTTTTCGGACACGGGGTAAGGTTTTCAGCAATGGTTAGGTTTTGAAGGTAGGGTGACGTCTCGCTCCTTGCGTCGTGTTCTATTTATAGCCCTTTGCCTATGTAGTATGTCCATCCTGTTCTATTTATAGCTCGTAACCGCTCGCGTGCGTTTCCCAGCGCATGCCAGACCGCGGCCATGCAAATGAGCAGCGGCACGGCATCATCCGACACCTCGCCGGGCCCGGTCCTGCGTGACGGCGGTCTGGGAGCTAATAAGAGGGCTCCCCAAGAAAAAGGAGAGCCTCACTACGCCGGCGCCTCCTCCTCGGACAACGCACGACAAAACAAAAGGGGACAACATGCCTACACCCAATAAAGCAGGTAGGACCTCAAGTCAACAACAACAACAACAAACAAAAGTCACTTTTTACGGGAATCTTGTCATTTCTTTTCTTGTATTGGTTTTTTTTTTTGTGGTTTTTTTTTAAGAACAGTGTTGAAGTCGAACTCTTACTGCTAAATGTAACCTTGTAACCTTGAGAATCTTTGGGTCCCAAAAGGTGAATCCCGATTTGAATCCCGATTTGAATCCCAATGACGTCATACTAAAATTAGACGTGAATCCAACTGTGACCTTGCGAGAAAAACAATATATGTTTCGAGAATGAAGTACTTTTTTTCCCCCCCAAAAAAAAAAAAAAAAATCACATTTTGGAGAGCAAAAAATAATAATAATAAAATAATGTATTGAATCTTGTGATAAAAAAAAAAAGAAAAGAAAAAAACCACCCAATTTAAAACAAAAAAAAAACTTGCTCCAACAATTAAGAAGTCAATAGTTTACCTTGTTAATACAAAAAAAAGATGTATTTGTATTATCTTGACACAAATATTGTTTGCAGTTTTATGACAAGTATCGACCGAAATGATTAATCTATTACTAACACAACTAACGTTGGAGATATATATATTTTTTTTTTCCACAATGAGTGTTTTTGAGAGAAAAGAAAATGTTAATCTTGTGAAAAAAGTTAACTACGAATCATTTAAAGCTAAAATATTAAGAGAAAACTACACATTTCTTTCAATAATAAATTCATATTTTAAAAAAATACTAACAAAATAATACATTAAGAAGCATGTTCCGTTCATAAAAACATTTTTTTAATCATCTTATTAAGATAAAAAATAATAAAATCATACTGTCAATATTTTCCTTGAAACTTTTGTTTTTTCATTTTTGTTGCTAATTTAATGTGAGCATACTATTAAAGACAGTTGCATTTGGTCAAGAATGAAGTCGTGTTAATTTTATATACAAATCATTTTTGAGGGAGAAAGTTATAGTTGTATTTAAACAAAAATCCTAATTTAATACAAACAATTTACCTTATTTTTGTTTGTATTTTTTTTTGTCTTCCCAAAATAAAAAGTGATTTTTGGGGAGAACTTCCCATTGGTGTTATTTGGAACTCCTTCATTTTCTTCGCAATAATTGCCTTCGTTTTCGTGCGTCCTAATCCCTTAAAACGGCAAAGTAGGCCACTAAATATGAGGAGATATGGAAACATCATATTAATGTTGGGCACGTCCACGAGTAAGCTATTTGTACCAAACAGTTTGCGCCAACGAGTGTCACTTTAGTCGTCTTTTGAGCGTTCCACGCAGCAAGGCCTGTTTCCTCGCCGTTAGGCAACCATCTGAACCCTGACCTCGTCTCAGCGTCGTCCCGTGAGGAAAGGGAGGATCTTTCGGTCGTCGAACGACCTTGAAAATCGTCCGTGACGACATTGAGAAAGCTCAAGCGCTGGAATGTCGCCGTGGCGAGGTTTTGCGGCGTCCCGTCGCGAGGATCCGTTGGAAGCTGATTTTTTTTAATGCCGCTTGATTAATGAGCAGCGTTATCCCGGTCAACATATTTTGGGAGCCCTCGCCCGTCGTCATCATCCGCCTGCCATCAATCCGGTCACTCAGATATCCCACCGGCTCAGTAGAAATAAATAGCACTTTTCAAATGCCCGGTTCTTGTTTCATGGCTTGTGCTGGATACAAAATGTCAGGAAAAGCCTACTGGAGCAGCTGAACTTGATTCTGGATTGATCAGAGGCACTTTCAATGGTGGGAGTTGAACGGGTTCAATCATTGAATTGAATTTGCACTCTTGCAAAGCTTTTTTTTTTTTTTTTTTAAATATGACAAAAACATTTTCTATGCACACTCGGTGATGACCATCACAGCATTGCACCGATCACAAGAAAGTTGGATTTGTTTTTGGGTTTTTTTTTGTTGACACCCCAAATTTATTTTTTCAAAAAAGAAATCATCAATGAAGAGGTTATGTTTTCTCTGGAAAAAAAAAAAATCAAAATCAATCACAATTTTGCCAGGATAAAGTCTTTTTTTTTTTCTCCAAACGTTTTTATTGTCTGAAGAAAGAAATGAATATTGTATGGCCTAATTTATTACTTCTTTTTTTTTTTGCCCTGTTTGGCTGTTAGGTCGAGCTGAAAGGATACTACTACTATACTAACCTAATAGAAAAAAATACTACGCTCAGCGCTAACTAAAACTTTGCTAAACCTACGCCAACTAGCTGTGAAAGTGCGCTAACCTTGACCGTTCTATGCTAGCCATCGTAAATGTATGTTTGGGGGACAAAAAAGTAGTAACAATCAATCGTCGGGAAAGAACGTCAAGATTTTTATAACAAGACTAATATTTCATGTTGTAATGGCGCAAAAAAAAAAAAAAGAAAAAAGAAAAAATCCGATATCCAAGGTCGCTCACTCGAGGCTCGCTGGTGATTAGTGTTTTTTTGGCGGCCTCGCTGATCCCTCGTATTTCAGAGCTCGAGGTGTGAGTTATTCTGTCAAGTCTCTTCTTTCATCTTGTGAGGAGAAGGACGGAGGAGCTCAAGTCTCACTGGGGCGGCCCTGCGTTGTCAATAATACCGACTTAGATTTCGACACAATTCATATTGTTTCGACAGGAAAAAAGGCATAAACCGTGTGCAGAATTATATGCAAGTGACCATTATAGCCGCTATTCTTTTCAATCACGGTGATAAGCCTTCCATCCATGGATGTCGTCAGTTTATTGATTTGTGGTCGATCCAGTTTTTTTGCGCAGAAGAAACCGCAGCCTCCCAGACATTGCTCCAAGGGGCGTATTGTTTTGCCTTCACTGTATCGCTCCCGTTTTAAGAACCGCCCACAAGTTCTCCGTTGGGTTCAAGTCAGGTGAGGGAGCGGGGGCCACGCCATCAGTTTTTCTTCTTTTTGAAAAGAGGCAGACTTCTTTTATTTCAGTCATGCAAAAACGATGCAAGAATAAAGTTCGAGGAAACAATGTAGTTTTTTAAAAATTAGTTTTCTTATTTAATGCTACCAATTTAATACTACGATAAAGTCGGAGTCTTAGTAGTATTTTTGGAACAACAAATAAAAAACAATTAGAATACAGTTTTATAAAGTGTGATTATGTATACACTGTAGTATTCGTGCGTGTGTGTTATGTGTGCCTTTAAGAGGCATGGCCTAGTGAGTGAGTTCAGCACCAGGAGTTGTTCAGTGCGCATGTGAGCGTCTGGGCGTGAGTTGTGACCTACAGCAGCTCCTTGCTGGTGTTCTCTCATTTGCTCTTTTGGCTGGCAACACAGAAAATTGACCAACTGGCAAAAGAAACTCCGAACGTTGGAGCACTCATAAGTCAAGGTAGCGCTGCGATAACAACTTTGATTTCTGTAGTGCGAGTGAGGCGTTCCGCTTTAGATATTTAATTGCTCTGATAAATGACGGGATTATCCCGGGGATCTCGGCTCCTCAGCGGGAATGCCAGGATCATGCCAGAGTCTCCTGGAATCAAAGGCCGCTCGTTAAACGCTCTCACGCCATTTCGAGGAAAGAGAGGACCCCCCCGACGATGCCCCCCAAACCCCCACGAGATCCCCCCCCCCCCCCCCCCCCCGTCGATCACCCCGCCTCCACCGCAGCTAATGATTGCACGTTAACTTTGGCAGGTTAAGGTCGCTTTTGGGGTCAGTTGCCAAGCTCATGCAGTGCAGCTGACCAGCTAGGATTGCGGCAAACGTTGTCAGTTCATCAATCAAACTTTATTTATAAAGAGCTTTTCATGCAATTAACAAGTATGTTTGGTATATTTTTGATGTCGAATGAAAGCGCGTCAGATGTTTCACAGCCTAAAACTGATCGCTGGGCGACACCACGTTATTTCATAGACTTTCAAGAGGAGCATATATCTAAGTTTACCCTAAAAGGTTCTTTAAACACTTAAGATGACTAATTTACACGCTGTAAATACTTTCTGGAAACTCTCCAGTGTTTTTTTTTTTTTTTTTAAAACGACAATCTAGTTTTTAGCAACAATGACAAAGTTTTGTTTTGTTTTTATACACAGTAATTAGCATTCTGACTTAAAAAGTATTTTTAGATGAAAAAAATAAACCACGAAATTTCAAGAGGGTAATTTTGCATAATTTAATAATAATAATTTAGTCATTTGCATGACAGCTCACACAGTGGGTATTTGGAGATTTGGCTAACTGTGTTCTCCTTTTACAGGAAGAAAAAAACGGGGCACCAGGAGGTTACCAATTTATAAAAAAAAACAAAAAAAAAACAACAATTGTGACATGTTACTTCATCGTAATTTATACATTTTGACACTTTTTATGTTTTTGTCTCCTCAGAGAAGCTGCCGCCGTACGAGCCCAACATCCCTGAACCAACCACCAGGGCTGAGTTTCTCAAATGTCAGCCCCAAAAAAAATTCTAATTTATTTTTAAAAAATTATAACGACACATCCAGTTAATGATCATTTCATTGTGTACACAAACTAATGGGCTTTGATTTAAAAAAAAAATAAATAAAAAAATAAAAAATTAAAAAAAACACTGCCATTTTGGCTAACTGCTAACTAGCGCAACATGTCATCCGCTAACTAGCGCTGGACTGTGGGAGCATTCACGAAAAGTCATTGTGACGTAATTCTGGCGCACACGCATTAACATTGATTGGTAGAAATCCCATTCACTTCCAAAAATCAAATTCTTTTTTTTATTTTGGCCTACACAAAACACTACACGAATTAGCTCTATGAGCACAAGTTCTGTGCTGAACACCGCTGTCCAACATAGCGATTCTTTGCTAACTAGGGCTACGTCAATGCAATCACTGCCAACTCGCCAACTCATTGGATCTATGCTATGCTAGCGCCATACGTAATACAACCCCAATTCCAATAATACAAATAAAAACAGAATATAATGATTTGCAAATCATATTCAAGCTATATTCCATTGAATACCCTTTAACATAACGTCCCAACTTCATTGGAATTGGGGTTGTAGATTGAATTGATGAATTATTGTTGAATTCTTATTCCACGAACACTAGATTAACAAGCATACATTGTTTTGATTAGTGGTGGCCCACACAACGTGCACATGCAAAAAAAAAAAAAAAAAAAAAAAAAAAAAAAAAGTTGATTGACTTCCCCTTCAGTTAATCTGCACTCGACTTGTTTTTGCCCAGCTAACAGTTTTCTTAACTCCCTGTTCAGACTGGATGCCGCTGTCTCTGGACGACAAAACGGCGCAGAAGCTGCTGTGGATCTCGGAGAACGGGGCTAAAGTGGCGCGCACGTCCGATGCCGTCTGTCCGTACCCCAACAGACCGGAGAGATACGAGCACTCGCCACAGGTGAGGAAGTCGGACATTTTGTTTTCAGGCGGACATTTTAGGGGCCCTTTCAACTGGTCCTTCAACCTACTCCCGCAGATATTCTCCGATTCTTTTCTTAATTCGACCCCTCAAACCAGTTTCACGTAGCGAAATGAAACTTGGTTGAGAAGTCTATCGTGAGTAGAACCACAACAAAAGTCTTAAGAAGCAGTGCCTAAAAAAAAACCAAAAACATATTCATCCATTTTGCATTGAAGCAGCCATTTTAGGGTCATTTCCTTCACATTTTTTCAAGGGAGAAGTTTTCTTTTTTTTGAACTATTAATACTATTATCTCGATAACCCAAAAAAATCAATTCCACCAAACGTCTTATTTTAATAAAATCATATTTTTCCCCATTATAAAAACTACAGTATTTATTTATTTGTTTATTTTTTTTTAAAAAATCACAGAAAATACATTGACATTCTTCTCTGCAAAGGTTATATGTTTTAAATACTCAGCACCGTTTCAGAAAGGATACACGTCTGACCTCGCCTGATCCGACACTTTCCCGTTCAGGTGCTGTGCAAAGAGGGTCTCCTGGGCTCCCGCGGCTACTGGGAGGTGGACTACGACGGCTGGGTGGTGATCGGCACGGTGGCGGACAGCGCCCCCCGCAAGGATGGCCCCTGTGGCCTGGGCGAGAACGCCAGCTCCTGGGGCGTGGGCTGGTCAGGCTCCTGCTACCAGGTGTGGCACAACGGTGAGAACGTGGACATCAGCCTGCCGCTGTCCCACACCCTTGGTGTGTACGCGGACCAGCCGGCTGGCATCGTGAAGTTCCTGCTAGTGGAGGGCGAGGGCGACAAGGAAGTGCGGCTGGTGCACAAATTCAAGATCAGCGTGCAGGAGAAGCTCCTGCCCGCCATGTGGGTGGGCACAAACTCCTTCTGCCTCATTCGGAAAAAAGATCAGTGACTCGGCCGAAGGAACAAGTGGACATTTAAGGTCCAACAAGCACTAGAGGAGTTGAGGGCTGCAGTAGTGTGACGATGTTGATGCGCAATTGTTTTATTATACTGTTGTGTATTTTTGTTTTCTTTTTTAGAAATAGGCAAGGTGACTTGTGATATTTGCATATATACTCAAGAGCTTGTTTTGCATCTTTCTGTGTGCCAAATAAAGTCAACATCTGTGTACAAGAAAAAAACAAAAACTTGCTCACTCTTGAGGAAAAAAAGCAGCCCCCCCCAAGAAAAGTCAGGATTTTGGGGAGACAAAAAGGACAAGTTTTTCTGAGGATGTCACATTCTTTAGACAAAATAATTTTTCAGGAAAATAGGTCATAATATTCAGACGAGCCCACATCTTCTCACTTGGGTGTTGCTCCTTTATTTGAACCACAAAAGAAAAACTTAAGAGAGCATCTACCGAAATGTCACTTTGACATCTTTTACTTTCAGTCCCAATGTTTTCTGTCTCACTTCTGTCAGTCTCAGTCATTCGTTCACTTCAAGAAGGAAAAAAAAAAAAAAAAAACATGAAGTACAATCATTGGATGAGTCAGTCATTGGTTGGTAACAAGTCAAAGTACAAAGGGCAAAGAAGTATGTTAGGATTTATGAATGACAAATTATGACAGGTACTGCTGGTGTGCCAACATTTTCAACACGAGCTTTTCACATTTTAACCTTCAAGGAGAACAAATGTTTTTGAATGAGGGCCTGACGACGCACCAGGAGCTATTATTGTTGTTAACATCGGTGTGCTCCACGCTGACATGCTCGCACATACTAAACCGTGACAACAGTGACAGAAATACTCAAAAGAGTTACAGAAGATGAACAGTTCTGACAAGCGATGTAAACGGTGTTACGTTTGGAATCGTTCGTGCCATTGGGGAGTTAGCTTAGCGATGACGATATTTTGAGATAAGACACAAATCACAGCTTAACAGAAACAACCATTTTATAGTGTCAGTAATATTTTGTAGCTATCAACTGGCTTGATTGGCTAGCAATTTTCCCAACATTACTAGACAAACACCAAAACATTTTTGACTTTTGATTTTTTTGTGTGAAAAGCAGATTCTGACGTGTATTTTGAAATGTTAGCTAACTTCCTGCTTTCTCTCTCGATGCTAAACTAACTTAAGCGAGGCTGAAAGTTGCCTAGCAGTTGCCTAGCTGGTATGACCAATTTTTGTGTCTGTATATGTAAGCTTGTGAAAAGTAAAACATTATATATATATATATATATATATATATAAATTTGTGCAGTAATTTTTTTTTTAGCCATTGCGGGATGCCATTGCAGGATGGCGAGCTAGGTACAACTAGCCAGTTTAGTTACTGAGTTTCCTGTGTGCTAGCATAACCAGCCACAAAAAAAAAGAAGAAAAAAAAAACACGTTTGACTTTTATTATCAGATTTTTGTGTCGACAACAGACTATATGTATTTTGGAACGTTATCGACATCAATGCTAATCCAGTAAATTTGAACATTCCACTCCCCCCCATGTGCACTATAAAAAACATTAGCATGGAGCAAATGGGGGATACAAAGCCCAAACAAATTGTTGCGCCTCTTTAGTGTAGCTATAGTACATTAGTGTAGCTGTAGCATTTGCATACTCTCCAGGTGCGTCGTCAGACATTTTTTAGTTGCGATACCTCCTTGAATTAGCGAGCGATGAATGGAGGTGCAAGTTTTTAATTTCACGCAGTTTTCACATTGCATATGACTCTCGGCCCCCGCGCTCGCACTCAGTGCTTGAGCGAGAAGTCGCCCGTGTTGACCCGGGGCCGTGGCAGGGCCCCGAACATTTCCGTCCCGTCGGTGGCCCCAGGCGCCAGGAGGGCCTTCATGCTGGCAGCGATGTGCTCCAGGTCGGTGCAGCCCACCTGAGGGGACACACAGGGAGTGAGGAAGATGTTGCTTCAGAGGGGCCATTTTATGGGCCCATTTCCAGTGTTGTACCCGAACAAGTTCAATGTAAGAAAGTTCATGAACTTGTTCGTATTTTGGGCGAACGTGAACTGAATGTAGTGTATTTCTTCCTGATGAACGTTACTGTAAATGCGTTCATTCTGGCGTCTGTGAACGGTTTTTGAACAATGGTTGATTTTGGTTCATTAAGAGTGTCAGGTTTCCTTAGCGACTTCCAGGAGAAAACACACTGTAAACGATTCTTCATACGTCGGGGATAAATGCTTTATTTGGCAAACCCACCTACTAATAGTCACAAGGCCACATGAGTCACCGAAATGTGAAGCATGCGGAGGTGGGGGGAAAAAAATGTTGTGACGGTTACTTCAGTTGGGAAATCTGTAATGGTTCACGACAAATTGTAAGGTAATATTTGCTCAACCTGGTAGGCACAAGAGTGTTTTCCCTTTGGATTTCGCCGGGGTGAGGGCTTGATACTGTGGTGTTAGGCAGTTAGAGGGACACAACTGGAGTGTCATCTAATTTTCTACCTCAACCTGGTTCCTAGTTTAGATTGTGTTTATGTGCCCTGTTTTTGTTTTAATCCCTCATAAAAAAAGACCATGCAAGCAACAGGTTTTCCTCATGTTTGGTGAAAGCTGCAGCTGGTTACTAGTGTGGACTGATTGGGTGGCCACAAAATGGAAAAGACCTTCCACTTTTGCCCCCTGATGAAGCCCTTTGTTGTGTTGGCAGTGTGTTTTGGGTCATTGTCTTATCGCATGACGAACCTTCTCCCGATTAGTGTGGAAGCATTGTTCTCTGTACATTGCCAGACAAAATGGTTTTGTAGACTTCAGAATTCATTCTGCTGCTTCCATCATGAGTTAGATCATCAATAAAGACCCGTGAAAACCTTTGTGGCTTATCTCTGTATTTCTTTGCAAAATCCAATCTGGCCTTGTTTTTGCTGATGAGTGGTTTGCATCTTGTGTTATGGCCTGTATATTTCTTCTCTCAAAGTCTTCTTCGAAAAGTAGATTGTGATATCTTCACCCCTGCCCTGTGGAGGTTGGCAGTGATGTCACTGATTGTTGTCTTTGGGTGTTTCTTCACAGCACTCACAATGTTTCTGTCATCAACTGCCGTTGATACCATTGGCCGACCTGTTGGACGTCTGTTGGTCAGCACACCAGTCGTTTCTTTTTCAGGACATTCCAAATTGTTGTATTGGCTACGCCCAGTGTTTGTGCAATAGCTCTGATCGATTTTCCCTCTTCTCTCAGCTTCAACATGGTTTGCTTTTCTCCCATAGACAGCTCTCTGGTCTTCATGTTTTCTTAACAGCAAATGCAGTTTTCACAGGTGAAAGCCCAAAGGCAAAAAAAAGGAATGTTGGCTCGGAATGTTGCATTGAAGGGACTTGGGATGCACCCTATAAGTGTCCCTCACCTTCTTCCCAACATCCCATAAATCACCTATCCATCCATCCATCCAACCGTCCATCCCTCTTGTCGGGCAATGCCTTCAGGGACAATCTGAAATCACACTGTTCCTCAAACATTGTTCCAAATGTCCTTAAATGTTTTGTCTGTCTGTCCATCTGTCCCTCCATGCATCTATCTCATGAAGTCAGGTGTTGCCATCAAGGACAAGCCAAAATCACAGCATTCCATACAGCGTCCCATTTATTGACTGTATCTGTGTATTGTTAGTAAAAGTGTGCAAATGTGTGTTGTTTTTACCCGTTCTCCACTGTTGCCTTCTCCCGGCGCAGCCCGGCCCCCCTTACACCCCCACACGGGCACCGAGACGGGCAGCGAGCGGGCCAGCGCCATGGGGTGGGTGTGCCTGGACGCGTACGTGCCGTGGTGGCCCACAGCCATACCACGTGAGGGCGGCGGCGCTTCCTCGCTCAAAGAGCCTGAGGAAGAACTACAAATGCGTGAACGGACCGCTCGTATTCGTTCATGAGCAGAGTGGGCGTGGGCCGACTCACCGTCGGTGCTCTCCTCCTCGCCGTCAGACTCAAAGAAGGGCTCACAGTCACGAGACAGTGAGTCCTCATCCATGGAGAACACACCTGACACACAATAATCATAATACTCTGGGTTATTTCTGGTCGCCGTGTTTATTTCTATTGTGCAAGGTACTCTGGACGTTTTTAAAAAAAAAAACGTTTTATTTTATCTGTGGGTTATTTCTAGTCGTCGTGTCTATTATGATTTTTAAAAGTGCGAAGGAATGTTTTTTTTATGCTCTGGATTATTTCGACTTGTTGCTTTTATATTGATTGTGCACAGGGCTGTGAATTTTTTCTAATATTCTGGATTATTTTTACTGCGCAGAATTCCATGGACTTTTTATACTCAGCTGCTTTTCTGTTGCGGTTTATTTCTATTGTGCAAGGTCCTCTGGGAGTGTTTCTGTGAACTCTAAATCTGGAATCATTCATAACCCCCTCATTTTGGCTCTCACAGGCGAGGTATACCCTATGATGAAAATGACAGGCCTCTCTCATCTTTTTAAGTGGGAGAACTTGCACAGTTAGTGGCTGACTAAATACTTGTTTGCCCCACTGTGCACGTAGTGCACTCCAATGACATTTCCAAAGTCTCCCCTGTATGAGCAACGCAAATGTCAGTCCTCACCTGCGCTCTCATTTCCGAACGGTCTCTTCTCATCCATGTCCTCCTCGTCCTCCTCCTCCTCCTCGTCATCCTCGCACTCTTCCTCCAGGTCCACGATGCCCGCGCGCTGCCTGTCCTGCCGAGTGGCCTCCAGGGCGCTCTTGTCCCGCTCGCCGTTGTTGCCCTGGCCGGGTGTGCCTCCTGAGTTGTAGATGGACGGGTAGTTCTCAGAGTACAGTCTGGTGTCGGGGCTGACACCAACCAGCACACCATCACCTGTCACGTTCTGGAAAGGACAACAAAGGTGAGGCTGGGCTCATGTATGTATACAGAAAAATCTCATGAAAATTATTATTATTCAAAACAAGTTTATAGTTCTAGTCATTGTGTTTATTTCTGTTGCACAAGGTGCTGTGGACTTTAGTCACATTGTGGATTAGTCCTAGTCTTTGTGTTTATTTCTATTGTGCATAGTGCTGTGGACTCATTTCTAGTCATGCTTATTTTTATTGTGCAAAGTCCAAGGGCCTTCCCCCCCCCCACCCCCCCCCCCCCCCCCCCAACTCTGGATTATTTCTAGTCATCACGTTTACTTACTGTACATTGTGTAATGTGCTGCATGGACTTTTTCGATAATCTCAATTGTTTCTCGTCGTCTTCATTTTTATTGTGCAAGGTGTCATTGATTTATACTCTGTGGATTATTGGTAGACTTGTGTTTATTTTTATTGTCCCAGTGCTGGTGACCTTTCTTAACACTGTGGATTATTTATCATTCTTCTGTTTATTCCTGTAGTGTGGTGCATGTGGATTTTCTTTATACTGTTACGGCAAAATGACAAAATATAGTCTATAGACTCTTTTATTGTATTATCCCATTTATTATAGCCCATAGTTTTGTATGTGATTATTTTCTTACTTCAATAGTCCCTAGTAGCTAAATTGTTTCTAAATCTTAGTCCTTTCCGTCATACTGTCTCGGCGGCTGTACCAACCTGCCTTTTCTCTCAAGGACAAGATGAGATAACTTTGTTAATAGGCCTTTATTTCCTCATTCCCCTCCCATTTTTTCAGTTTAAGTAGGCACGCGAAGCAACTTGTAACCATTCTTGACTGTCTCTCTCTTTGCAAAGATATTATTAAAACTGCAAAAGACAAGATTGTTTCCCGATTTCATTTCCGAAACAATACTCTGAATATTTTCCAGGACTTTTTTGCTCTTTGGATTATTTCTGGTCCTTTTGTTTATTTCTACTGAGGAAGGTGTCAGTGATCATGGATATCTGCAGAGATGAGCAACTGCATTACTTGTATGACTTGCCCTTGCAGTGGGCTCATTTCTCTGCGTACTTTGTGCATTATTTCGAATTGTTCCATTTATTCTTATTGTGCAAACTGCCAGTTACCATGAATAACTGGCAAGAGGAGGCATGGCATTCAGTATATAGGCTAGGCGTTGAACTACCGAACAATCGAAAATAAAATAAAATAAAATACAATCATACATTTTAAAATGTATTGCATATTTAAAACACGATACATTTTTAAAATGAACAATAAAAAATAAATGTTATATTTAAAACAAAATAATGAAAATAATCAAATACGGGCCGGCACGGTGGGCGACTGGTTCGCACATCTGCCTCACAGTTTTGGGGACCGGGGTTCAAATCCCGGCCCCGCCTGTGTGGAGTTTGCATGTTCTCCCCGTGCCTGCGTGGGTTTTCTCCGGGCACTCCGGTTTCCTCCCACATCCCAAAAACATGCATGGTAGGCTGATTGAAGACTCTAAATTGCCCATAGGTTTGAATGTGACTGTGTATGGTCGTTTGTCTCTATGTGCCCTGCGATTGGCCGGCGACCGGTTCAGGGTGTGCCCCGCCTCCCGCCCGAAGATACCTGGGATAAGGCTCCAGCAGCCCACAACCCTTGTGAGGATAAGCGGTGAAAAAAGATGGATGGATGGATGAATAAAATACGGGTAAAATAAAAAAAAAATGTACTGATAAACTCAAATTAGAAATTATACATTTGCAAGAAAATAATAACATTTGCTATGAATGGATACGTCCAATTTTAAAAGTCCAAATGTACTAACAAATAAAGTCAAATATTTTTGTTACAATCAATTCATCGGCCAGTTATTAGGTGCCTGACTCACCCCCCTGCACCCAGCCTCTGATGTGAGGTCCACAGCGGCCTGACGCGTGTGCCTCTGCGCCGTCAGCAAAGTGGTCGAGTGCAGCACGCCGATGTCGTCCACGTAGCGACGCGCCGACTCAGCCAGGAAGCCTTGACCCCAAACACTGTACGAGAACTCGCACTCCCTGGGGAAACCGCCAGCACTTTCCCACTTCTTCTTCGTGCCGTCCATTTCCGGCGCCGAGGAGCGGAACCTCTTGCACGCCGTGAGGATGGCCAGCTCGCAGCCCGATTTTTGGCAGTACACGTCGGCGGCGGCCAGGAGCGCCACCCAGCTGTCTCTGTGGTTGTCTGCGATCTCCGGCTCAGACGACTTGGTGATGGAGGCCATGATGGTGTCAGGTAGTGTGTGGGTATAGAGTTCTCTGCGGGTCGAATGAATGATTTAGCTTAAATAGCAATGCTGCTGATTTGCTGGTGTGTTTTGGTTGTATGTTTTTTTGCACTGGTGAAGATGGAAAGGTTTTTTTTTGTTTTTGTTTGTTTGTTTTGTTTGAGGCACTGGGTGACTTAATGATATGATGCACTGTGACTGGATGGTTTCTTAGCACAAATGGAGCCAGGGGAGAGAATAGATGGTGCCAAGTTGCTGGTGATACCTGGAAATGGGATAAAAATACATATATATGTAAGCTAACTAACTGGCATCTCGCTACAAACATATTTCCTATTTCGTCAAAGTTAATAAAAGCATTTTTTTTGTGGCGTATGGCTGGACTTAAACTTGTCAATATTCCATAATATAGCCAGACATTTAACAACCAAGTCAATACAGTGGAACCTCGGCTCTCATGATGAATTTGCTCCAGAAAGTATGACTAAAACAGAATTGTACCAAAAAAAACATAGCAATATTTCAATATTACTTGAATGTACCGGTAAGTCAAAGTAATCCATTTCAGAGACCCAAAAATATTTGCAAACATTTGATAGAAAATAACCTAGGGCTGGACAATTGATCAAAATGTAATCGTGATTTACAATTTGGCTTCTCACAATCATAAAAACTTCACAGTCGAATGAAAATGATTAACGTGCCCAACAGCATCGTGTGCGTATGCAAGTGCATGTGTCGTAAAAGCACCCTGAGTGCACCATATGCGGTATGTTATTTTTCATTTATTCTGTTACCTTTCCTCCATTACCATAATCCACATGCCACTCGCTACTTTTATATATCCATTGTTGCGTGCGCAATCTATTTTTAGACTTAATCTTCGACTTCCGCTTAGCGTACCTTTGCGCCAATCCAACATGATCATTAGTGTCATTTGACTCCAGGTCACCAATCAGACGGCACAAGGCAGTCACATGACTGCACACAAACCCTTCGTGAGCCAAACAGCAGCCGCACGAGTGTTTACTTTACAGACTGAAAAACAACAGCTTTGTCATGCAGCGTAGTCTTAAACTGAGATCTTAAACTGTGACTGCCCAAACTTGACAGTTTCAGCCCACTTCTAACTTGAGGAGAAAAAAAAAAAGTTGCCCATGTTTTGGCTGTTGTGTTAGCCCCCTTTTATTGTCATGAGTCACTGTAAAACATGCGTCTTTGGGGTACACGTGCCATGCTGTTCTCTCTCACAAAACAATAAGTCGAGTCAGCAAAGAGCTTCTTCATTCGGTCATTTAAGTGAAAACATTTTTATGTTTCTGTAAGGCCCTAAGCATGTTTGTTTGGGGCACTTAAAAATTGCAGTGGTGGCAGGTGTGTATTGGGGGGGGGGGGACTCATTAAATATAAGTAGTAGTTTTTACACTGTGTACTTTCTTACTCAAGTAAATATTTGGAGGACTACTTTTTACTTGAGTCATATTGTTCTAAAGTAACAGCGCTCTTACTTGAGTACAATATTTGGCTACTCTACCCAGCTCTGGTTATTTTGCCCTGCATAAGCGCGTTTATTGACAACACAGTTGGAATTTACTGTCAAACTAAGGACACAACAACAAAACATTACACACATTTTTGAATACAACACATACATAGTTTTAGCTTAGTTCCTGCAAATCACCAGCTTTATGGCATGCAATGAAAAACCCTATTGAGGGGCTAACAAAAATTCAATGAATAATGAATTTCAATAGCTATAGAAATAACCATGATTTTTTTTTTTGTCCATAATCTCCCAGCCCTAGAACAACCATAGTTTTAAATACAGAAAACAGTATGAAATAAACGTAAATGACCATCAAAGTGAAAACAATTATATATATATGAACATATAACATCACTTTTACCTTTATTGAAGACTCCTGATGGCATAAAAAGTGAGTTCTTTCTAGTTCTTTCTTGAACTCTACATCTTGTTTCTCGCCTTTATCAAATGGCTGGCACTCTGAGCTTTGTGTTGCATTGTGTAAAAAAAGGCGCACGCAGGGTCGGTTGATTGAAGACTCTAAATTGCCCGTAGGTGTGAATGTGAGTGCGAATGGTTGTTTGTTCATATGTAAAACCTTATATTGCAATTTTTGTAACCCTACAATATATATTGCAATATGGAAAAATACAGAATAAGATATATGTAGCGCGAAAAGCAGCACAATTCTTTTTTCCCCTCTCAGTATTGTTTGGACCATGTATAATAGCGTCAGTGGAAAAGAAACTGCACGGTCGAGCACAAAGTATCCTGAGTCATTGCTATGAAGTCTACCTCTATTTAAATCCACTGTAGTATCGAGCAGGTAACAGTCAACAACTTTTACCTGACCAAGTACATCCCCAATTCCAATGAAGTTGGGACGCAATCAACTGATGCTTGTAACTTCCAATGAGACTTTGCACCGCTCAGCAGGTATTTTGGCCCAGTCTTCATGAGCAAACTGCTCAGGTTGTCTCAGGTTTGAAATATGCTTTCTCCAGAAGGCATGTTTCAGCTCCTTCCACAGATGTTCAAAAGGATTTAGATCAGGGCTCATAGAAGGCCACTTCAGAATAATCCAATGTTTTGCTCTTAGCCTTTCTTGGGTGCTTTTAGCAGTGTGTTTTGGGTAATCATTGTCTATTGCAAGACAAGACTTGCGACTGAGACCAAGCTTTCTGACACTGGACAGCACATTTTCTCTCTAGAATACCTTGATAGTCTTGACATGTTATTGTACTTGATTCAAGAAACCCTGTGCCAGATGCAGAAAAGCAGCCCCAGAACATATCAGAGCCTCCTCCATGTGTCACTGTAGGGACAGTGTTCTTTTCTTGGTATTACAGCTGCATTTTTGTGTCTGTGAACCTAATGGATGATGTGTCTTGCCAAACAATATCAGTTTTGTCTCGTTTGTCCATAGGACATTCTCCCAGAAGCTTTGTGGCTTGTCAACATGCGTTTGGCAAATTCCAGTCTCTCTTTTTTAGGATTTATTTTCAACAGTGGTGTCCTCCTCAGTCATTTCCCATGAAGTCCACTTTGGCTCAAACAACGACAGGTGTACTCAGACACTAATGTATTTCTTTGGCGGTTGTTCTGGGCTCTTGTTACCATTCATATTATCCATCTCTCCAATTTGTCATCAATTTTTTTCCTCCTGTGGCCATGTCCAGGGAGGTTGGCAGTCCCGTGGATCGTAAATATCTAAATAATATGTGCAACTGTGGTCACAGGAACATCAAGCTTCTCGGAGATGGTCTTATAGCCCTTACCTTTAGCATGCCTGTCTGTAATTTTCTTTCTAATCTCCTGAGACAACTCTCTCCTTTGCTTCCTCCGGTCAATGTTTCGTGTTATACACACCATGTTACCAAACAACACAGTGATTACACCTGTGGTGCTAATCAGAGAACACACCTTGTTTGAACATGTATCTATGGTCAAATTAATTGCAGTCTTTTCTAAGGGTGCCATAATTTTTGTCCAGGCCTGTTTGAGGAGTTTTTTGTTTTTTTTGGGGGTTTTTTTTTAAATAATTTTGTTGAACCACAGTCAAAAGCAATGTCTGATTTACATTGGTTAATTTTATTTTTTATTTTTAAAATGTATTATGACATTTGTCACATTCAAGTTATATCTGTGACCACTGTGGGTTTTTCTTTTATTAACAGAGGGGTACCGACAAGTTCATCCACGTGTGTACGTTCGTTCATCACGTACTGAAGAGCTATACAGTAAATGCACGCGTGTAACTGTTTCCGTGTGTCCTCTTTTATTGTTATCGTAAAAGAAGCTATATAACACTCTGGGCTACACTGTGTGTGTTGTTTGAAGGGTTACAATTTACTGTAACATCGGTGCTAATCTTACTAGCAGGTCCAACCCGGTCCATTATCTGGTCATTTGTTAATATTACAGCTGATTTACTGCATAACAATACAGCACACTCATCATCTCGCAGGACCCTGCAATCTGACTATTGCGCACAGGGCTTTGTGTATTTTGACTGCCTGGCAACGATACAGAGTAGACTTTAAACCGATCTGATCGGCCTGATCGGTATTGGCCGATAATTAGCATTTTCTGCTGATCGGCTTTAATGTCATAATTCGCCAATCCGATCGGCTCCGCAAAAGAAATTTACTCCGCGTCGCCATCGTGTACAGTATATTTGAATCCAAAAGCTGGTTTATTTTTTTAGCCTAGCATAATATCTGACAGCCAATAAAGTTATTAAAAATTAAAAAAATTAAAAAACATGTCAGCGGTGTGGGACAGACAACGCGTAACCGCATCAGACTACAAACGCGACCGGACCCACTCATTACCACGGCAACAATCGATCGCGTCGTGTGTATCATAAGCACAAAATGGGGAAAAACGCGTGCTGGTGGTCACCGGTGCTCGGGAGAGGACTTTAGTTCAAGGCTTGCCTGAGGTATGTTCACATACTTTTAATACGAGCAGGCAACAAAACCTAATGTAGCCTAGCGAGCTAGTGCTAGTACTAACGGTTGTACTAACGTTCTGTCCAATCACGCTCTAAGGTTTCAGTGTGTGTGAAGTAATTTAATTCCAGCAAAGTAATTTAATTCCAGTAAGTTTGCACCCATTATTTCTATCCTGTTGTAATGTTTGTTTGGCCTGACTGATTAGAAAACATGACCTGCCAAGATATTGTTTTTAAGAAACTCAGTATACAGTACACAAGTATGTACAGTAAATGAACAAGTCATTGAAACGGACACATTGCTCCAACTTGTGATCAGATAGGTGATCGGTTACCGTCTTTTTTTTTTTTTTTTTTTTTTTTTTTTTAAACTCGCTGATCGGCCCCAAAAATCCTGACCGCGTAAAGCCTAATCCAGGGCCACTTTCAAGAGACTACACAGAAGCCTTTATAATGTCAAAGCCAAAAGTTAAGCAGAGCTGCATTATGAGCACAGATTAGTGTTAGCTAAAGCCAGACGCACACCCAGCGAAGCGGCTGAACGTAACTGAACTGTTCTGCAGTATGCATGGTTTGGCAACTGTTTTCATGAACTGTTTTCAATCAGTTGACCACTGGTCTTGCCGCGATCACAGCGTTGCAGGTTACAGTCAATCACAATGCACAAAAGCTTCCCCTCACACTAAAAATATATTTTTAAGGGAGCAAGACAGAATGGCAGCCGCGCTGCCCCAAAACCATATCAATACAGTATATATAGCATCAATTAGGGCTGCAAGTAACGATTATTTTAATCATCGATTCATCTGTTGATTATTTTCTGGATTAATCGATGAATCGGATAAAAAAATATATATATATATATATATATATATATATATATATATATATATATTTCCATCTCTCTATTCAAAAACCGGGCAATATTTTAAATTGACAGGGCAGAAAATGAACAAAGATAAATTGATTACGATGCAGTTACTGCGTTAGTCCGTACAGTGTCAGAAATTATTTTCCAAACTAAAAGATGTTTCATTTTTATGAAACAAAGATAATCAGTCTGCTTTATTATGAGAATAAATATAACTATTATTTTAATGTTGAAGGGCTGAAATTCCGAGGCTTTGGACAATTTTAAGGGAAATAAGGGCTCTAAACAATTAACCGATTATCAAAAATCAATATTGGTTAATCGTTGCGCCTCTACAACAAATATTGTCTTCTTACGACACTGATTAACTTTATTTATCATTTCTAAAGTGCCTGTGGATGAAAAAGCAAAGCTTGTGTCCATAATGTATATGCACAGTATGTACCAAGCACCTGCATATTGTTGACGTGTGTTTGGGGATGCGTACGCCACAGGTACTAACTACATCGTCCAATTTAGTGACTTGGTGATGAAGTGCTGCCTCCGCCAGTGAAAATGCAATTGAATCTTTATGGACACTCACTTTCTTTACGGTCGGTAAAGCCATTAAATCGCCCTCACTTTGTCGCAACACCCTAGTTTGGCCTTAGTCATCATGGTAACAAACATTGGCGTGAGACATAACAGTCCCTGCAAAACCAATTGATTTCAACCAGTGTGACAAGTGGATGTTGAGTGTGCTGTCATTCATCATCCTACATTTATTTCGAAGGAAGAATGTCAGGAACCTTTCACCGGGACACTTGGGAGCTGTTTTAGAAGGGGAAAAAAAACATCTTTGGGAGAATTTTGATCAGACTCAAAGCTAATTGAAGAAGCTAAGCTAGTTTTGAAAACGCCATAGTCCGTTTTGAAGCCACGCCGTCCTTTGTGTACACACGTTTGTCCCCTTCTAGTGCTTTTGAATTTGACTTGCGAGACTACTGCAGCTGTCCTTGTTGTTGCTTATTTATTAGCCACTGTTGTTGTTGTTGTTGTTGTTGTTGTGTGCAGACTCCTCATGAGTTTTCCACCATTTTTCAGGCTCTTGCGCGGAGGCGAGACGCGTAGTACGAACGAGCAGAGACATGTCGAATGTTCACCTACCCGTTTGCTCTCTTTCCTCCGACTTGCCACTTACTCGTCGAGCTGAAACTTGACTTTACTTGGACAAACGCGCCGTGCCTTCTTCACGCAATCCTCTCCCCTAGCCAGGCTCCTCACCAGCCGGAAGCTAGCGTTGACTAATATTAGAGACTCCTTTAGATGGTCAAAATAAAATACTGGACATTATTAAAAACATCGTATCTGTGTTTGATAATTGGCTGGTTTCACTATGAATCACCTCATAGCGGTTATTAATTATCCATTACAAATGTTAATCAACCGTCAAAATGTAAATTTGAGATATTTTTCCAGAAACCTAAACCAAGCGATACTGAGCTTTTAATGTGAAAGCAAGAGTGTTCCGGTTGTGATGTCACCTGTTTACTGCCTTGTCTATGGAGCGTAGCATCTACACGTGACAGGGGTCTTTGGGCGGGCTCGTTCCCGTGTTACATCCGCGTTGCATGTACGCCTCCTCCAGAACACACCAATCAGCTTATGGACCTTACGTCACGTGATTTAAATGCATGAACAAAGTCTCTTGTGCTTTGACGAACCTGAAAGCCAACAACAATGGAGAGAAAAACGTATATATACCTATACCTATAATACCTATACCTATAATAATAATGATAATTAATAATAATAAGAACAAATAAGAACATGAAATGTTACATGTGCAAGTGTACGCCACCTGCTGCGCGCACCAATCAACTTCTCGCTCTCCTGTCACGTGATGCAAATTATTATTATTATTGTTATTATTATTATTATTTACTTTTTTGGGGCGCTCGTGATTTTAAAGTCCTGTGCTCCCATGAACATCAAGGTGAACGTCATGAAACGAGACATACAATTGCATAACAATAATAATAATAATGTGGAAGACAATGGACACAACGCAGACCATCATAAATCATACCACTGTTTCATGATACATGAATAAGGACAAAACGATCGTATATGAACAATTCCTCTCGACGTTTCATGTTATGTTATTGCAGAGTTTGTTTTCCGACGCTCGGATAGGCTCACGTTAATGACGTCAGCCAGGGGTGGGCTTGGTGAAACAGGAAGCGTGAGGTACCATTTGTTTTGGAAAAACCAGCATAGAGATATTTGTCTGGTAAGCCACGATGGCCGATTCAACAATGGAGCAAAACAGTGACGATTACAAGGTACCAGCATGTCTTTCTGTCGTCATTTTCTAACGTTTCGAACGTTAAAGAAAACAGTGCAGGCGTTGACCGTGGGCGCTCGTTGTTGCGCTTTAGCTCATTTTGTCGACGCGTCAGCTAGCTAACCGTAGTAACTTCAGTTAAAAGAAGAAATAGGCGGTGTTTAAACGTCGCAAAAAAATAAACCGAGTAAGTTGAATTGGCTGTCTTTGTAGTTTGAAGTTGAAAAAGATAACGTTCCTTCGTCACGAGACGAGCTGTGACGTAACTTGTCAGACCTGCCGCGAACTGATCACATGACGCGTTGACGTGACCAAACACTTGTCGTAAACGATATAACTGTCCCTTGCTTGTCGTTTTAATTAGGAATTAGGAGAAAAAGATCAAGTAATTGTCAATTGTGATGAGAATTATTGATGTAACCTCGAGTTACCTTTTTGAACTTTATTATTGTACGGTAGCTCCGTTTACGCAGTGACCACAAAGGCAACAGTGTTACGTTCCATCGTGTAAATTATTTTGAACCCTTTAATCCAATGTTTCCCAAGATTCATTGATCATAACTTACATAAGCAAAATCATATCAGGGCCCATCACCGAAAGACAAATGTAAAAAAAAAAAAAAAAAAAAAAGTGGATACACAGTTTAATTCTGACATCTAGTGGAAGAGCATTTATTTGTTCCCCCTGTCGCTATATGTCACTGCCACAGATAGATGACCAAAGATACATAGTTATTGTAGTAAATAAATAATAGCGCTGAATGTGATGACATCACTGCCACTAATAATCAAAATTGGGTGCCATTGATGCTTATGTGTTGGATCTTCATTTGTATACCTAATATTCTGAATGGTGGGTATATTTCTAAGCATTTGTCTTTGTTTTCCTCAGCTGATATTCGAGAAGGAAGGTGTGTACCTGCACACAAACGCCAAGAGGAGCAACCAGGACACTAGTATCCCGGGGTTCATACGTATTGTGGAGCGGGTGAGTGAATAATTATGTTGTTGTCATGGCAGGGTGAGGAATAAATGATGAAGTAATTTTTTATTTTTTTTTTCAGGCTGGCGTTCCAGCTTTAGAGTGGAGTCCCCTGGAGGATGCGGGCCGCAGCGCGCCTGCTGTGCTTTACTCCAAAAAGGTGGGTTTGATATGAATATGACACCAATACAAAAAAAATAAAAATCTATGATTGAAAGATTTTCTTTGTGAATCAGGACGGCGAAGGAAGCGAGGAGGACACCAGGTTTGACCCCGGCTATGAGCCAGACTGGGCGGTCATCAGCACGGTGAAGAAAGATCGGGAGCATGTCTCCGTCAGAGAGTCAGGTGCTGCCTCAAATGTTCCAGATTTTCCCCCAGTTTAGCTGCTAAATCATGAGAAAGTGGGAGCATAACTATGTCAATTAGATGGACCGTTCGGCTTGCAGGTCAGTGGTCGTTCTCGCTGCCCCTGTCGGAGCTCTACTCCTTGCGCAGGGCCCGTTTCTCCCTTGGCCGCAACTTCCTGGTGTTGACCAGCCGGGGGGGCCACCCCCTGCCCCCCTTGCACTTCCACCGAGGGGGCAGCCGGGAGCTTCTGCGCGCCCTCAGCCGCTACATCATCCTGGACCAGTAAGCCTGGACGCTCTCACTCAATGTCACGTGATTGGATAAAGAACGTCACCTTTTTTTTTTGGGGGGGGGGGGGTGTGATGTCATCATCAGGTCTCCGGTGGACGGGCGTCTCTTCCTGGCGTATCCCCAAGACCCGGACGCTCTTTATCAGTCCTTTGACAAGCTGCACCTTTTTGATGATGCAGGTGCCGATCTGGTGTCGGTAAGATTGGATTTATTTTGCCAAACAGTTGACGCTGCTGGTTATTAAGCTACTTTATTAAGCTAAGGCACATGCTTTCTGCTAAGGCTTTCTCAAAACACGGCGGTTCGAAGTGATCAGCACAGTTTGGAATGCTTGCTAGGCACCCGTAGCTGACCACGTTTCTTCCCGTGTCCATTGAGGTTCCCTATGCACTAGTCACGTATTAATTTTTCACTTGGAAAGCCCCCCCCCCCCCCCCCCCCCAAAAAAAAAACTCTTGCCGCCGCCTGCACCATTTGTACAACCAAATGCCACAGAAATAAACCATCGTGACATCGTTAAATCATACGACAACAAATATACAAGGACGGGAACAACAGCATGGAACAATAGCACACAATGGCGAGTGAACAGGATGTTTGCCTTGTGTGACGACACACCGCCCCGGAAAGAGACGAAGACCGGAAGGAGCGGGATGCAAAAAAGATGCATATTTATCGATTTCACTGCTGTATAGCTGCTATATAATCACTTTGAAATGGCAGATGTGGTTCGTAAAGGGGTTCCAGAGTTATCAAGAAAATGTTTTAAATCTTTGTCCTCTGATCTTCAAGAGTAAATCCAAAGGACTTTTTTTTTTCCCCAGGGTATCTTTGTTCATTATATATTGTCATTATACAATGTGTCTTTCACAGAGATTTATCCACGATCCCTATGCAACGACCTTCGGTGGCTTCTCCAAGGTCACCAACTTCTTCAGGGACGCCTTGCGGCCGCCCGACTCCCCCGCTGCCGGCAATCCGAGCTCAGCCCCACACCTGGACGAGGAGCCCGGGTTTGAGCTCATCACATGCGTAAGGAGGGCAACTTTTGTCCGAACCACTCAACTTGCATATGAGAGAAACAAATACTGTCGCAAAAGAATCTATTTTAAGATCATGAAAGTTAAGAAAAAGAGTCCACAGTAGGAATGTAAGCAGGGGAGCACCCGCGCGGGTGTCTCGGATATGCTGAAGCTAGCACTCCTCTCGCAAAGTATTCATGACAACCGCCATCTTTCAGTATGGAATAGAAACACTAAAAACACAACAACTCGGTATGTAGGATACTTAATCGATTCTTTATGAAGTTATGGAACTAATCCACAGAGTCAGGGAAGTCCTGGCCCATGTAAAAGGGGCTGTGGAGTCGAAATAAGTTGTAAAAGTTTTCATTTTAATAATTGATTAATTTGTCTTTTTTATTTATTTTCGTTTTGTTTATTAATTGGTGAATAAGATTTTTTTTTAAATAATGTATTTCCATCCCCTTGTTAAAAAAAACGGACATTTTTCAAATTGACAAAAATTGGCAAATTGTTTCTGATTAATTTTATTGGCCTGGCCAATAAAAAGATTTGAAAAAAAAACAAAAATGGGCAGAAATGTTGATCATTGTTTTCCAAAGGAAACGCAGATATTTGCAAATGTCTTATTTTGAGTCAACACAAAGATAATCAGTCTGCTTTCGTGGAGAACTACAAAAATCAGAGAATATCTACTGCCGGAGTTGGACAATTGTAATTCAAACAAAGTCTCTGAATAATTAATCGATTATCAAAATAGTTGTTGATTAATTTGATAATCGATTATTGTCGATTAAAAGCGCTATATAATGAAGTCATAGCACATGTTGAAGTAATGGCGTGACAGAGAGAAATAGAATTGAACAAAATAATTCACAAAGTCAAAAAAAGTTCATGCGAAGATCGGTCACGAACGGGCACATTAACGCGATCGTCGTAATCCACAATCAAGACTTTTAAAACGATTTGATTGCTGCATGTGTTTTTATGTGGTTTTCCCTGCAGGGTGTGGAGCTCGGGCCCAAGCCGGTCGTCAGCAGGGGGCGACCTCTGGACCAGTGGGAGGTCTTCCTGGACCCTGAGGGGCGTGTCCAAGACCCCGAGCGCGTTAAAGAGCTCGTCTTCCGAGGGGTGAGCGAACGCAGTAATCATCACGATAAAATAATCTATTTTTTATTATTATTATTATTTTTTTAAACATGACATGAGTGTGTATTGTTTTGCAGGGGATCACACCGACACTCAGGAAGGAAGTATGGAAGTTCCTGCTGGGCTTTTACCCGTGGAGCAGCACCCACAGCGAAAGAGAGGAGATCCTCCGCCTTAAAACGTCAGTTCCTAATGACAATGGGGATTTTTTGATTTTTTGATTTTTTTGATTTTTTTTTGCCTTGGCGGATCGCAAGGTAAGTCACTTTGTGTTCTGCGTGTGCAGGGACGAGTACTTCCGCATGAAGGTGCAGTGGAAGTCGGTCAGCGAGGAGCAGGAAATGAGGAATTCGCTCCTCAGGGGCTACCGCAATCTGATTGGTGGGTAGACTTGGTCAAGCAGCATGCGGCTCATCAGCCAAAGTTGTTTTGAACACCCCATTCCAAAATCCGGACCAGTTCTTGTACCGAACGGCTCCACGGCGTTGATTCAATCCACCGTCCATTTTTCCCGTAGAGATTATTCTCATTAGGGTCCCAGATGTGCTGGAGTCTCTCCCAGATGACTTTTAAAGTAAACTCAGATTGAAATGACCAATACATTTCATTTCACAACTACTGACCTCTACTACTGAAATGCAGTGGGGGAAAAAATGCAGTATTTATAAATTATTCCTATAAGTCAAAAAAAAAACAACACTTTTTTTTTTTTTTTTTTTTTTTTTTTGGATCAGCCCACTTTAGCAGCAGCAGCTGTTGTAAACAAACCATCACCACCGGACACTCAGTTAGCAGTGAAAAATAGTAAGAAAGGTATGCATATAACTTTACTCTCGGTTATTACTGAATGCATTTACAACATCGGGCAAAACGAACGGAATTGAAACGGAGCGCTTTCCAACCGATGCTCTCATTTCTTGTTCCTTCCTCTCTCTCTCTCTCTCTCTCTCTCTCTCTCTCTCCTCATTTTCCTGATCGCACTCTGGCTCGAACTGAAATGACTGAACAGCGTTTCCTCGCTGCTACTGTGGCTACTGCTAAAAACCACTACGGGCCGTCGGGCACGTCCCCATTTGTCCGGCGGCCAGGTCCGCCGTGTCAGGTGTATATTTCCCTCATCCTGTACGTAAACGTGTTTTTTGTTGTGTTCGTTGCCAGAGCGAGACGTGAACAGGACAGACCGGCACAACACCTTCTTCTCCGGTAACGACAACCCGGGCCTGGCGCTGCTCCACGACGTGCTCATGACGTACTGCATGTATAACTTTGATCTAGGTGAGTTGTTTTATTTTGTATTTTTGTAATATATATTTGAACAAAGTGATCTTCATCCTCATGATTCCGTGTTTGATTTTTGTGTCCTCAGGCTACGTGCAGGGGATGAGCGACCTCCTGTCGCCTCTGCTGTTTGTCACACAGAATGAAGTGGAGTCGTTCTGGTGCCTCACCGGCTTCATGGAGATGGTGGTGAGGGCTCACGCTATCACCAGCGAGCACTTTCTCGTTTTCTTCTCGCCTTTTTCTCCTTCTGCTTCCCCCCTTTATCTACTTCTCCTCTTTAGCTTCTCTTTCTTTCCTCTTTTTCTTCTCAGCTTTTTCTCCTCCTCTTCCTCCTCCTGTTTTTTTTTCTTATTACCCTCCTCATCGTCTTTTTTCTCCCCCTATACCTCTTCTTCTCCTCATTTTCTCATCCTCCTCTTTTTCTGCAGATTATACTGTATAATATAAGATATTGCAAATGAGAATCTGTTTTCAATTGCGTTACCAGGCTAGGTAAAGGTTCACATAATAATACATTCAATACAAATGAACTATTTTATGAAAGTTTTTCTTTGCGAAACATGTATTTATTGAATTGCGAGCCATGTTGTGTGCTCCTCAGCACCACAACTTTGAGGAGTCCCAGGAGGCCATGAAGCAGCAGCTCCTTCAACTCAGCGCCCTGTTGAAGGCTCTGGACCCGGAGCTCTGTGACTTCCTGGGTAAGTCCATCTGGATCGGGAGTTGGACTTTCAAAACCGACGAGGAAATGATTCTAATCCCCACCCGTCAGACTCCCAGGACAGCGGCTCGCTTTGTTTCTGTTTCCGCTGGCTGCTCATCTGGTTCAAGAGGGAGTTCTCCTTTGACGACATTCTCATATTGTGGGAGGTGAGCTCCGTTTAAGACACTGCAGTAGATTGTGTGCTTGTGCCTAATTTTGTGGCTGGTTACTGCATTCCAAGCAATTTGCCAGTCACCAGACAACGTGTAGAAAGAGAGGAACCTTGAAAATGGCCAACATCTACCTAGAACTGTGTCTTTCTTGAGACTATTTTGTGGCTCTACTTCTGATAGACACGCCTACCAAATTTCATGTTGTTGTCCAAGTGTCTTCTGGGGCAAGGATCCCGAGAAAGGAGCCTAAAATGGCTGCTTTGAACCAAAATGGAAGACTTCCTGTCTTTTCAGACATGGCTTCTCAAGACTTTTTTTTTTTGTGTGGGTCTACTCATGACAGACATACCTACCAAATTTCATGTTGCTAAGTCAGACTGGCTTTTATTAAAAAAAAAAAAAAAAAAATTGATCTGGGGTGCGAGGTATTTTGACCCTAAAGCAACCGGTTCAAACAAAACTTTCAGACTTCCTGTGTCTTTTTTTTTTTTTTCATGATTCTAAGTGAAACCTTTGGGGGCTGAATTTTCTTTCTTTTTTGAATCTGGTGGTTAGGGGCGGTGCTTTGGCTCTGAAACTTTGGCTCCAAATTAAAAGGCTTTCGCGACAAAAAAAGTGTCTTTTCAGGCATGGCTAGTTGAGACTTTTTTGTGGGTCTATTCATGATAGTAATGTAGTGTTCCTAAGTCAAACTGGTTTTGATGGCTGAATTTTCCCAAAATTGCTAGGTTGTTTTTTCTTCCCCCCCTCAGGTTCTGTGGACTCGTCTTCCCTGCGCCAACTTCCACCTTCTGATCGCTTGCTCCATCCTGCAGTCGCAGAGAGGCGAGCTGATTGGCTCAGACCACGACTTCAACACTATTCTCAAAGTGTGTGTTCGTGTATTGCGTTGCGATGGAAGAAGCATTGCGCCCTCACTCTCACCCTTGTCTTCATAACACACAGCACATTAATGAACTGACCATGAAGTTAGACCTACAGAGCGCTCTGCGAGGAGCCGAAGCCATCTACCTGCAATTGCTCCAGTGCAAGGTGAGAACAACAAACAGACAAGGCCTTTTGTGAATTTTGTGAATGGGGCTTTGGGTGGTCACTCAAGTTTGAAATAATTTAAAAAAATGTTCAGAACGGGACCGTAATACAGTGGTACATCGGTCGACGCGCGACTAGGCATGGAACGATTACCGATTTTGATGCTATCCCCCTTTAACCAAACCACGCAACTTTGCCTTACAAAGGTCGGCTCGCTGAACTAGGACATAATGGAAAATGTCATAGATGGGCTAACAAAACCAGCATCGATATCGCGGTAGATGCAGTATTCACCTTTTTAAGAATTTATATTTGAATACCAATGGTAGCAACACGTGTAGACAAGAGATTGCAATAGTGCAGTCGACCCTGACATAGTCGAGGTTCGGCACCCGGCGGTTCACCTATTCGCTAGTCAGGATAAGCGATTCGGAAAATGGATGGATGGATTTTATTTGTTGTTTTTTTTTTTTTAAATTTGTATTTATTGTTTATTTTTATTTTTTTAACGGGAAGGCACCAGGATGGGAAGTTTTCCGTAGACTCCGCTTATTAGCGGTATTTTTATGCTCATTCACGTGTTTGTGTAGTCATTTATTTATCTATGGGGGGCTACCCCCATTCATCATGGAAACAGCTTCCCCTTATTTATTTATTTTTAATTCTATTGAATTTTTTTTAATGGCAGTGATAATGGATGTCGATTCATGTGCGGATTTTCCCTTTTCGCGTTCAGGCCCAGTCTCTGTCCCCCGCAAATCTCAGGGTCCTGTAAACCCGCGGTCATATATTCTTTATCCTCTGCGAAGAACATCTGGCATTTGTTGATTACTGATGAGCTCGGAGGAGTTGAAACGTCTCAATGAACAGTAGGTCCTTCTATCTCGTCTTATACGACCCCCAGGTGGCCAAGGCGGTGCACACGAGAAGGAGCAACAATCAATTGATGAAATGTGACGAACATTCATTGAAATTGTATTTCATTTGTTGCTTCCACCCCCCCGGTCCCCAGGATTTGCCCCTGAGGGTCCAGGAGGTTTTGGGTGTGTACGTGCCATCCAGTTCCTCCTCCGACGACAACGATGAGAGCCCTGACTTTCAGGGCGGCGACACGCAGCTTCCCCCCGGCCAATCACAAGCCGGCGCTCCAACACGTGATGCCACCCCCTAAATTAAACCAACCAGCTGACATGAAGATATTTACGAGTGATGACTTATATTTACTGTAAGCCTGAGAGGAGGCTGGAAATACAACATGTCCGCAGCAGGGGGGCAACATGGAAGCCATCGCTGTGCTGCTCATCTTCCTCCGCCTCCCGCTCTTCCTCCTCTTGATTGATGCTGCTCTCTTTTGACATTTTACACTTTTGTTTTTCACCCTTGCTGCTGCCAACCAACTAAAAAAAGAAGGGAATAAAGTGAAGGTTTTTTTTTTTTGTGTAGTGTTTAATGTAGCCTTCCGTGGCAGCCCTATGCAAACCTGGTCACCTTTTAACCTTTGTACAGTTTCCATCTGCTCATCAGTACTGAATAAAAGGACAATGACACACTACTTTGTCTTTTTTTTTTTTTTTAATACATCTACAAAAGTCAGCTATGTAAAACACGACATTACTAAAAAAGATATTATCAAGACTGGACTCGGACAAAAAAATCGGCCCTGGCATTTGTGGATTCAACCAGAGCACACAAAGACTAATAGTTTGTCCCAAACCCGACTTTAGATTTGATGTATTATCTTTGTATATGAGGGCGGCACGGTGGGTGACTTGTTAGCGCATCTGCCTCACATTTCTGAGGACCCGCTTGCAAATCCGGCCTCGCCTGTGTGGAGTTTGCATGTTAGCTCGGCATTTGATGCTGTATATATACAGTCCCTTTCCAAAAACAATTTGAATATCATGGAAAAGTGTATTACCATACTTCCATTAAAAACGTTGAACTTTCATAGGTGATAGATTCAGGACCCACAATTTCAAGTATTTTATTTGTTCATTTTTACAGAATTTGGGCTTCCGGCTCCTAAAAGCCACGGAATCAAGAATTCAAAACGAAATCAGCCCAAATTTTGCAGGCCATAAATGTCTTCCAACTGAGTGTCACACACTCATCCTCGACTAAACTCAAAGCACCTGCATTCCCTCCTACCTCGTACATTTCTGAGACCATAAAAAAAAGAAAGAAAAAAAAAAAGCTCACGAGAGAGGAAGTGTGTGAGAATAAAAACGAAAGTGCGGATACTTCAAAGGCGTCTCCCTGACTTCATTCATTCGTTTCATTCTCACAAACCATCGACCAACGTCGACCATCTTCAAAAGCAAAAGTTGTGTGACGTCACATTAGTATCACACCACTTCCCGGAAATTAAGATATAATCCCCGCCGATAACTTCCCAAAGAATTACGTATTATTAATAATGTATAAATTAATTAAATTTATCATGGCAAAAAGAAGTATATAATTTCTATTTAAGACACTAGTGAGGATGAGCGGTACGGAAAATGAATTAATGAATAGAAATGTTTTTGAGGAAAAACATTTTTTGAATGATTTAAAAATGGTTTATTTTATTTTAACATTTTTGGGTTTTGTTTTGTGATTTTCTTATTTCAATCTGTATTTTATAGAGCACAAATAGCTTCACGTTTTTGTTATCGCTTCACTTATTACTCTGCCTCTCAAAACACATTTATGTAAAAAAAATAATAATAATAAAAAGTCAGACAAATATACAATATTTACACAATATTTCAATGTACATTTTCACCTGCTAAATGAGTACACTGAAAAAAAGTATTGAATTTACTTCATAGGAACATGAACATCGGTTGCACATGATTAAAATGTGTTCAACTAACATATTATTTGATTGTTTTCAATGAGGGGCAAACAATGACGTCGCTTCGGCACATTTTAATCACGTGCAAGTGAAAATCAAGTGCGTTTTTGTCATTTTTATTTCAGTGTGCAAGTGTATTAAAGCTTCCCACTTGGTGGATTATGACGGTCTGATAGACGAGGACTTAACTTGTACGTCACAAAAAAGTAAGTTGTGAACAAAGTCTGAAAGGCAAAATGAATTGAGCGTGTAATCCCGTCAGCGTCATCGCGACGAAAGGAGGCTTAAAGCCGCTGACAAGGCTGCGGCCTTTAAAGCACTTTCAAAGCAGATTGAGGTTGAATGAGGCGACCACACCGTGTGCCAGTTAAGTGGGGTCAGGCCAGGGTGGCCGGCAGGGATGGGTGGGACAGTGGCGCCCGGGTGGCTGGCGGGGCGTCACCCCAACACGGTGACAGATCGCGAGCCTGTTTAAGCAGCCTGCTCAATTCATACGTGGCAGCTGTATTCAAAAGCGGGCGGAGGGTCCGAAAGGGGGCGGCGGCGGGTCCTGAGAAGGGGGCGCGGCACTCCGCCCCTCATTTTCCAGCTCATTTCCTTCGACACTGGAGAACAGAGATCCTTTTTTACTCCTGCCATTCAACTCGCACACAGACACCTGCTGTTACTGCTGGTGTGTGTGTGTGTGTGTGTGTTTGTGTGTGTATTAAGGGGGGGTCAAAGTTTAACCTGTTCGCAAGTTAAGACACAACACACAAAGCACACAGAATGATGTTTACCAATTTACTTCAATTCTATGTACTGTACGCCACGGAACACTCCGGATTGAATTTGCCCAAAGTTGCTACTTCAACCCGAAATGGCCAACTTCCTGTTCAATATCAGCCATGCATACTTGAGACTTTTTCATGTTTTGTCATAATAGACATGTCAACCAAATTTCGTGTTCATGGGTAACATTATTTTTACTTTTTTTGTAACTTTCCAGGAGGCATCACTGAGGGAATTCGCCTCAAATGGTTGGCTTCTTGTTCAATTTTGGGCATGGGTCCTTGAGACTTTTTTGTGCATCCTATTGCGCTAGATATGTCGGCTAATTGTGGCACCCATCAGTAAAACTGGTGTCAGGGGCTGTTTTTTTTTTTTTTCTCTCCAACTTTCCCGGGGGGCACAACCGAGGGAAATACCTCAAAACGGTTGACTCTCTGTTCGATTTCAGGCATGCGTCTTTGAGACTTTTTCACGCAGCAAAACAAATTGCATGACCAAATTTCATGTGTTGGAAAAACTGTTGTCGGGGGCTAATTTTTTTTGAAAGGTGAGCCCGTGGCCGCTGAAGGCCACCTGTAGCCAGTGTGTCAAGTACAAGCTGTAAACCTCCATTGTGTCGAGGCCCCCAGGGGTCTCGGGGTGTGCGACGAGTGCGTGTCCGTACGCTGGGAGCGTGCGAGGCAGAAGGCCAGGGCCTGGTGTCTGACACTGATTTGTAAAGGGAGACAATACGGCTCATTGACCCGAGGCGCCACTGTCTGTTGCACATACCTCCGTCACGGCTCTTTAAACAGCAGCAGATTGGCGCAAGGCTCCATGAGGGACGGGGGGGGGGCAAAGGGGGCGTGGTCAGAGGTACGCTGCTTTGACAGTGAGGGTGCTCTCCCAACTTTGATGGAAATGTCATGCCGGGGCTTTTATTCGAACGCATTGAGACGAGATGGGGACGCGGTCACTTGGATGGTGATCATGTCAGCTGATTGTTCAAATCTTTTATACGAATAATCCACCCAATGTATATTTTCCCAACTTGTGGTGAAGCAAGCCTTTTGTAAAATTCATTTATTCATGGGTGTAAATTGGAAAATGTAAATCAACATAGCATAATGAGCTGTTTAAAATCTCATTTTATGATGGTGTACCTAATGAAGTGAAGTTTTCCTTGTCATTTAGTGATGTTAAAACATGAATGTGTAATATTCCAAGATGTGTGTGTGTGTGTGTGTGGGGGGGGGGGGGGGTCACTAACTAAAAGCTATTTGGGTGCCCCCCCCTCCATCCACGCCGGTGTTGTAAACAAACACCGTGTGGCTATTGTCGTCCGTTCCCATTGTCGGAGTGCGGAGATGACCTTTTTCTTCTCGCTTTTCACCGTCGATCTCAAGCTGTCGGCCCGCCACTCCTTCTCTTGTCCGGGCCCCGCCCGGGCCCCCTCGCCGGTCGCCCCCCCCCACCCCCCCCACCCAACTCGCCGGCCCACCTGTTGAAGCGATTGTCTTCTTCACACTTGACGTCACCGGCCAGGGGCGCCGCCCTCATTCAGGCCCTCTTTCTCCCTCGCGCTTATAAAAGGACGCTCAGGATTCTCTCCCGCTTCACTTGGACCTTTTAGCCGGCACTTTTTCATAGCCAGCGTGCAGATGGACGACAGAGGTGTGTCGCTGCGGTGCGAGGAAACAGAAGAGGACCACCAAGACCGAGCAGCCAAGAGAGTCCCGGGAACGGGTGTCACAGGGGGTCTGCTGCGGGCTGCTTGGGACCCGTCGGTGTCGGGGAGGCGCGTGATCCAGAGGCTGCTTCACGTGGAGGAACGATATGCTCCCTCGCCGCTCTACGTGAGTCTCATACAGCAGGAACCGGAAAGACGGGATGAGCTGGCCAAGTGGACGCTGCAGGTATGGAGATGTCAGGCTCACCTCTTCTTTCGCCAGGTTCCCTCTCACACATCGTGGACAATATCGTCATATTTTCCCCTAAATCAATTCAATTGGTTCATCGTCCGTTAGTTTCACTTTTTTATTCATCGATTTCAAAAAAAAAACAAAACCAATCTATTAACTCTTTGGAACGCCCGACTGTCTGAGAAGTGTCGCGAAACTCAGCCTCTTCCCTCACTTTGCGGGAGCCGTGCGGCATTGTGTCGCCTCAAGATCGAAAATCTGGATGTGTTAGCTTAGATGCATTTGAGTAAACATGGATAGCCGAAGAGGTTCCCGACACGTTGTTGTTGCGGTGCCATTGTTTTGTCTTCTCATCTCTCCTCTTTTCACTTCTTCTTTTCTCCTCTTTTCCCTCGTCTCACAAGTCTTTATCTCCCGGGACAGGTGTGCTGCGATTGCGGCTGCGACGAGGCCGTGTTCCCGCTGTCCGTCTCTCTGATAGACAGGTTCCTGTCGGTCGCGTTGTCGGCGCCCGTGTCGCCGTACTGCCTGGCGGCCGCCTGCGTCCTCGTCGCCTCGAAGCTGAGCGAGTGCGACAACATCACCTCGGACGCCCTCTGTGCCGCCGCGGGGTACGACTTCCTGCCCGCCGACCTGCGGGTGAGGCCCTACATTACCCATGATGCACTTTGGTTGCCCTCTGTTTACCTTTCACCTTGACTGTAGGAAAGATGAAAAACAAATAAGCACAGTACCAATATTTAATCTTATTACATTTTGTTAGATATTTTTTTTCCATCGTTACTTCATTTGTTGTTCTCATTTTATTTTATGACATTAAATCACATTTAGAAACATTTTTGTGGATTGAATGTTTATATCGTGAAACACAATTGAACAAAAGCCCCAAAAAACGGTGTCGATTTAATTTCTACCTTGAAGGACAAAAAAAAATCATTGTATTACATTTTATTACATATATTTTAATTTAATTGAAAACTTTTTATTGTATTTTATTTTACTTCATAAAATTAAATCTAGTCGAAAAACATGTTTTGGCATTCAAATTTTGCACATGTAATAAAAATGTTTCTTAAAATGACTTTTGAAATTCAATAAAATGTAATAAAATACCATTTAATTTGAGGTGGTAAAAATAAGTGGGTTGTTGTTCCCCCCCCCACTTGAGTGAGTAAAACTGATATATACGTGATGAAATAATAAAATAAAATAAAATCAATGTAATTACATTTAAATACATTCAATAAAAAATGATGGCAGAAGACATCATTCGTGCATTTTGGCAGTGGACCCCCGCACTTAATCCACTTGTTCCCCCCTTCACCCAGGAAATGGAGCGCGTTGTCCTGGCAACCCTACGCTGGGACACGGCTGCTGTGACGCCTCAGGACTTCCTGCCGCACTTCCTGGCCTCGCTGGAGGAGAGGCGAGAGGAGGATAGCGCCACCCTGAGGCGGCACAGCGACACGTTGGCGGCCATGTGCGCGTGTGACTCACGCTTCCTGGGGGCGCCGCCCTCCCTGGTGGCCGCCGCCTCGCTCAACTGCGCCCTGCGGGGCCTGGGCAACGACGGGCGCTCTCGGCTCTACCTGCTCAGCTTAACGCTGGCCGAGCTGTGCCAGGCCGACCTGGTGAGTGGCAGCGGGGCTTGTGATTGGCTGATCGGTCTTTATTTTGATTGGCCAGACTTTCTAATCATACGTAGACAGATAGATACAATATGTCATCCTCCCCTCACTTCAACATAGTTCCTTGGTAATAAGATGCCACGAGATGGCGCCAAAGCCGTACACTAGACAGGGCACCAAAACAGCAAGTAAGTGAGTTTTTCAATGAATAACCCAAACGTCGGCAACAGATAGCTAGAACAACCATCCATACATCCATCTATTTTCAACACCGCTTATCCTGGTTAGGGTCGCGGGGCGCCGGAGCCTATCCCAGCTGACTTCGGGCGAAAGGCGGCCTACACCCTGAACTGGTCGCCAGTCAGTCACAGGGCACACACAGACACGGGCAACCATTCGCACTCACATTCACGCGGTCACCGAGTGGGAACTGAACTCACGCTGCCCGCACCAAAGTCAGGCGAGTGTACCGCTACACCATCAGTCACGCTAGCGCAACCGACAAAGTAAAATCCGCTACAGACGACATGACTGCGAATTCTTGCGATTCCACAAGCAGTTCGAGAACAGCTGTTCCAACAGACTTCCTGTGTGTGTACTGGCAGGCGGTGCTGCAGTACTACAGCGAGATGATCGAACGCGCCCTCCGCCAGCGCCTCAGCGGCGGGCCCGTGGACAAAGGCGACGAGGTGGAGGACGAAAGATCTTGCACGCCCACTGACATGAGAGAGATTGATTTCTAAAGCTTTGTTGTTGTCCAAATTGCAAGTGCGGACCAATCAAATGTCGTCAGTCAAACTGATATAAATTATGACCTCAACATAGCATATTTTTATGAACTGAAATGATGAATTGTGTTGTTCATTGAAATGTTGCCATTATTTATTTACCAGAATGTTTTTGTGTTCCTTGTTCCATATTTATCTATTTCTATTAATTTTATTTTAGGCTCGTTTTGTATGTCTGTTTTTCTTTGCATATTTATACCGTTTATTTATTTATCTTGTGCAATTATTTACCCTTAATGTTAATTTATTCAATCTGTCATATTTATAAGTTGTTTTAGTGTACTGAATGAACTAATGAAATGAAGAAATCTATTTTTGGAAACAAATAAAGCCATTTGAACGCACTCTGCATGCAAGCATTACTGCGGGGCGAATGTTGCCTTCAAGTGTTATTGGTAGGTAGACAGACAGACACTCCTTCGATAAGGTAGGAAATTATGGAATTCGTAGGGACGTAATCGCAAATCTTTCAATTTGATTGGCGATTACAATATAGTTTGCCGCAAAAGTTTGTACTATTTCCGCTGGTCATTGAATGCATCACACGATCTCGGCCGCATGTGTGTGACGTCAATTGCTTCCGCATGTTGTTGTTGCCTGTCGGTCGGGCCACAGTCTGAAAATGCACCTGCGGTAAGACAATATACTCCAACAAATATGTATTTATCGATATATGTACCGACTATTTTGTGATGTAAATTATTAACTGTAAGCACATATTTGAGAGGCAAGTAAAGCTGCGTATGTAGCCCTTCGCGGTGTTTTAATATTTGTGTTGTTTCACTTCAGCTAGCTGGCTAGCTCACCTCCCTTCAAAGCCGAAAGAAAAAACCCCGAACAGATTTAAAACAATAACTTTCCAGTATTTTAGCTTCCCTACTCTAACTGGGTAGCGCACTATATTCAGACAGACATTCTGTCGTTAAAATGTCATCTACGTTGTTCTGACGCAACGTCTACTCCTGACAATAAACGACGTCGCGCCGAACTCCCAAATACTATCGACGTATTACGTCATTAAGTCGACATATTATGAACATTTTGGATTAATTAGTTATTAGCCTGTCTTGTGTGTGAATTAGGCGTGTTGTACCGTCAGTGGAATCCCCAGCATGCCGAGCGGGTTTGTAAATTCTAAAGTGTTGTATAAATGCTGACTTCTTGTTAGTTAGTGTTAGTTATCCCCAAGTAGTGTTAATAGACTTTGTGTGTTCATTTTCGCCCTTCTCCCCGTTGTTTATTTTTGTGCACCAGGAGTAGTAACACACATTGCGACCAATGACTCTCCTCGTTGTTAGTTTGTGACAAAAAGCTCTTCTTTATTAATGCCACAGTGTAGGGCTGCATGATTATGGCCAAAATAATAGTCACGATTACTTTGGTCAGTCTTGTGATCATGATTATTAATTACGATTAATCCTCAAGTTAGGGAAAAGTCTTTATTGTTGCACTACTTTTCAACAAACAGTAGTCACAGTTTTCAGTGCAAAATTAATCTTTTAATAAGAATAAATGATGGATAGGATGTAAGAAAACAACAACAGAGACACTCATTTAATTGTGGCAACCAAAATCGCTATCACGATGAAAATTGGGTTAATTGTGCAGCCCTACCACAGTGTAATGTGATCACCAAGCGTTCGCGTGTAATTCATGTGGACATTAATTAGGCATAGTTGTTAGTGGCTTTGTGTGTGGGCGCGTGCGTGCGTGTACACTATCATTCAAAGGTTTAGACAGAGATTCTCGTTCTCTAGCAGTAGAAAATGAGGTGTAATTCTTTCACTATGGTGGAACCAGGAGGATGAAGTTAAAACGTGCCTGGCTGCTGCTGCTCCTTGCCGTCTCAGCGTGGTCAGTGCCCATCGATCGTAAAGAGGTCCACCAGGAAGTCAAAGATGGAGAACAAGAGGAGAGCATGGTATGGATTTTTTTTCCTCCCCCATCTGTGTGTTGCTCCTCATTTGACAAGCGTCGTTTACCAGGACACTGGTCTGTACTACGACCGATACCTGCGAGAGGTGATCGAGGTCCTGGAGACCGACCCTCACTTCCGAGAGAAGCTGCAGACGGCCAACACGGAGGACATCAAGAACGGGCGCCTGAGCAAAGAGCTGGACTTGGTCAGCCACAACGTCAGGACGCGTCTGGACGAGCTGAAGCGACAGGAGGTGTCGCGGCTCAGGATGCTGCTCAAGGCCAAACTAGACAGCACCAACACGCAGAGTGTGTAACTGCCAGAACACATACAAACATATCAGATTATTTAGTTGAATCAAAAATACTAGCGACATTAGAAATGTAAAAAAAAAAAAAAAAAAAAAAGCGTGAATTATTATTTTGATGATAAACTTTTTCATGCATAGTAGAGTATAGGCGACACTGTAGTTGAATGACAGTTTTTTTTAGGCCTGCAGATGGACCACGCCTCCTTGCTCAAGCAGTTTGAACATCTGGACCCGCAAAACCAGAACGCCTTTGAGGCCAAAGACCTGGAGCTGCTCATCTCCACGGTGAGAGACGTGGCGACCTTGTGTTCTCCCACAGATTATGTCCAGTCATGTGGACCCCCGCTATTCGTGGGAGACGGAGGAGCTCAATCGCGCACAGCGAATTTCACACCCCTAAAAGTGATTAGAATTGCCCATATTAATAGTTTAAACCATAAATATATGTACCACAAACTATGATCGATCCCAAGACACTTAAATAGCATTTCAAATGCTTACCACCCCTGCTGTAGGCAGAATTTTGTCATGTTACCGAAAATCACGACTGGATGAGTTTTTTCATAAATAATGGAGGTGAATTTGTGAATGGTGAATTGTGAATATGCGTATAATCGTCGTGTTTATTTCTGTTGTGCGATGTGGTAGTTACTATAATAAAATTATCGAGGAGAGCCATTGCATTAATTATATGACACCAACATTGCCTGCGAGAGACTTTTTTACCGTGGATTGTGTGTAGTTGTTTATTTCTGTTGTGCAAAATGCCAGTTGTCGCGTATAATTGGAGATTTTCTTCCTGCCTCATGTCCGTAGGCCACCAAAGACTTGGAGAATTACGATGCCGAGCGACACGAGGAGTTCAAGCGCTACGAGATGCTGAAGGAGCACGAGAGGCGTGAGTACCTGAAGGGTTTGGACCAAGAGAAGCGGGAGAAGGAGGAGCAGCGCATGCAGGAGCTCAAGGACAAACATCGACAACACCCTAAAGTCAACGCTCCCGTAGGCACCTCATTTTATGAATATATATATATATTTTTTTGAAACAGGAAGTGCTTCATCAGTATGCTTCCTGTTCCTCAGGGCAGCGTGGCTCAGCTGAGGGAAGTCTGGGAGGAGACAGATAGACTGGACCCCAAAGAGTTCAACCCCAAGACCTTCTTCAAGCTGCACGGTGAGTGAGACCTCTCGTCTGTGTCTCCCTATCTCCGACTCTCCCGCGTGATTTGATCTGTCTTTTGACTTCTTTAGACACCAATGAGGACGGTGTACTGGATGAGCAGGAGTTGGAGGCGCTTTTCACCAAAGAGGTACGACACCAGTTTCACACATGTCGTACACTTTGCCTGTCACACGGAACCCAGCAAAGTGAGATATTGCTCGAACTGCACACACTTGCAGAATATCCTCACACACTGGAGATGTCACTAATGCTACCCTCGCAGGCAGACAAAACTGGCTAGGCAGTTAATAGCCAGCCGACTATACACTCTCAGTCGCTGGTGCTCTGCTCATGCTAAATACATACACACGCAAAAGTCAGAGATTCTACAGTGAACATGAGAAAGGCAACTCCAAGTGGACAGACATGCGTGCAACACACATGCGTCCACAGGGTTGGCACAGTCATGAAAAACCTGGGAAAGTAATGGAAATTGAAAATGCATTTTTTAGGTCCTTGAAAACTTATTGAAAAATAATATGTCCTATAACGTTTGGAAAAGTCATGCAAATATTGATTGCATGGATAATATTTAGGAAACATAAATAGAATGGTGTAAAGTGCCATTAAAATTTTATTTGACACAAAAGCGTGACGTCACGTTCGTCGTTTCGATGCCCGCTCCGCCCACGCCCCCACCCAAAATATGTGTGCGTGTGCCGCCACACACACACACACACACACACACACGCACACACTGCGGCGATCGAAAGTGTGGCTTTACGTTGTAAAAAATAAGTGACCAGTCGGCTCCGCGCAACACTTCCAAATGAGGTTGCACGACGAGCATGGTTAAACGGACACATCGTATAGGAGTAATGGAGTGGCGTCCAACAAAGACAAAATTCCACAGGAATCCTTAGATACATCGGTTGCTGGGCTCCGGACCGGATATTGCAAGGCTAGGAATCGGTTGTCTGAGGCTTTGCAGTTTTCATCCCCTAAAACAAGCGTGAGAGCTCTTGCGCTGTGCGCCACGAACGCGCCGTTATGACGATGTTGCTTTCAGCTAAGCAACAGTTTATTCTCACAGCTGGAGAAAGTGTATGACCCCAAGAACGAGGAGGACGACATGATGGAGATGGGGGAGGAGAGGCTGAGGATGAGGGAGCACGTCATGAAGAGCGTGAGTCCTTTTGACAAGGTATCAAATTTCGCTATTTAACTCTTTAATCTCTCCGCTGGTGTCATTGTTCAAGGTGGACGCCAATAAAGATCGACTCGTCAGCCTGGACGAGTTCATCAAGTCCACCGAGAAGAAGGAATTTAACACCGCCAAAGAATGGGAGGCAAGTGGATGAAGCTTGAGCTTCGCGGGGCTCCTCGGTTAGCAGAAAGGGACAATTTGATGCACCTTAAAACAAAGACGTGTACAGATTCCATTATCACATGGAGCATTTCATCACCAAGCCGCCGAAATCCACTTCTCAATTAGTGTAGAGGTGTGACGCTGAGACAGTTGATGAACATTTGGATAAATTCACCTGGAAAATCTCCAATGTGCTGAATGCTGCCGCTCTTGTCAAAAGTAAGACGATCTTAAGGCGACCTAGAACACCGTGGGGGAGCACTATGATGGTAAAGCAGCTGAAACCATCAACGAGCTGTCTTGATTCCCATCCGACTTTTTTTAAAACGACTGAAAGTCTGTGCAAGCTGATTTGCGGCAAATAATCAATGGCTCACTTCAGTCAGGCGTATCCTAAAGCTCTTAAAGTAGCTGCCATTAAGCCTCTTGTACAAAATAAAATAATGGATGCTTCCATGTCAGCAAGCTAGAGACCCATCTCAAATCTCCCTTTCATAGCCAGGATTGTCAAGAAAGCTCTTTTTAATCAACTCGGCAATATCTTGAACTTAAATGGACCTTTTGACGATTTTCAATCAGGTTTCTGAATCAATCACAGTATAGAATCAGCTCATATCAAAGTTGCTAAACGATATAAGGTTGAATACTGACTCGGGAACGGTGTCAATTCTGGTCTTGTCGGATCTCAGCGCAGCTTTTGATGCGGTAGATCATCGTATACTGCTGAACAGTTTGGAAACATGGGTAGGACTTACAACCCCAATTCCAATGAAGTTTGGACGTTGTGTTAAACATAAGTAAAAACAGCATACAATGATTTGCAAATCTTGTTCGACCTATATTTTATTGAATACACGACAAAGGCAAGATATTTAATGTTCAAACTGATAAACGTTATTGTTTTTAGCAAATAATCATTAACTTAATTTTATGGCTGCAACACGTTCCAAAAGAGCTGGGACAGGCTCATGTTTACCACTGTGTTACATCACCTTTTCTTTTAACAACATTCAATAAACATTTGGGAACTGAGGACACGAATTGTTTGTAGGTGGAATTCTTTCCCATTCTTGCTCGATGTACAGCTTCAGCTGTTCAACAGTCCGGGGTCTCCGTTGGCGTATTTTACGCTTCATAATGCGCCACACATTTTCAATGGGATACAGGTCTGGACCGCAGGCAGGCCAGTCTAGTACCCGCACTCTTTTACTACGAAGCCACGCTGTTTTAACACGTGAAGAATGTGGTTTGGCATTGTCTTGCTGAACATTAAGCAGGGGCGTCCATGAAAAAGACGTTGCTTGGATGGCAGCATATGTTTCTCCAAAACCTGTATGTACCTTTCAGCATTAATGGTGCCTTCACATATCTGTAAGTTAGCCATGCCATTGGCACTAACACAGCCCCATACCATCGCAGATGCTGGCTTTTGAACTTTGCGTCCATAACAGTCCGGATGGTTCTTTTCCTCTTTGGCCCGGAGGACACGACGGCCACAATTTCCAAAAACAATTTGAAATGTGGACTCGTCGGACCACAGAACACTTTTCCACTTTGCATCGGTCCATCTTAGATGAGCTCGGGCCCAGAGAAGCCGGCGGCGTTTCTGGGTGTTGTTGATATTGTGAGCTTCACCTTGTGTATGAAATGCGGTATATAAATAGATTTGCTTTTGTCTCGTCAGACCACAGAGTATTTTCCCTAAAGTCTTGGGAATCTTCAATATGTCCTCTGGCAAAATTGAGACAAGCCTTAATGTTCTTTTTGCTCAGCATTGGATTTCATCTTGGAACGTTGCCATGCAGGCCATTTTTGCCCAGTCTCTTTCTTATGGAGGAGTCATGAACACTGACTTAAATGAACTGAGAAATTGAAACACGGGTCTGATAATCCACAGCTATGTTTTAACAGGGGATCGGGGGGGGCAATCACTTCTTCACACAGGGCCATGTAGGTTTGGATTCCCCCCCCCCCCCCCTTAATAATAAACACCTTCTTTTAATAACTGCATTGGTGTTTACTTGTCTGTGACTAATATTTAAATTTGTTTGATGATGTGATTGATGATGGGAAACATTTAAGTGTAACAAACATGTCAAGAAATTACAAATCAGGAAAGGGGCAGACACTTTTTCACACCACTATTCTTTATCCCCTGTGAAAAAAAGACATTGCATAATTGCAATGCTCTTCTTCGTCATCAGAACTACGTGTAGTATGTCTGTATAGACTATACTGCCTCCTGGTGGCCAAGGCGCATACACAAGGAGCAGCACAAAGGCCCACTGAATTGTCATGATGCACAAGCTCTTTAATTCTTGATATTCTCTTTCATTAGATTACTGTATGCTCTTATTAAGCGCAATACTGTAAAGTGCATTTTTCTTTGTATTAAACATATTACAACATTTTTTTTGTTGGTATTTTTGGGTGGCATTTCTATTCATTTCAATGGGAAAAGATGATTTGAAAGTGTTTTGAGTGTGGTCACAGAACAAATGAAAATCGTATCTCAAGGCACAACTGTATTTGTATTCAAGACATGAGAAACCACATTTTTCACAATGGCTCCCTTTTTTCGGTTACCAGACTCTGGACGCGAAGCCGGCGTACACTGAGGACGAGCTGCAGCGCTTCGAGGCAGAGCTCCGTGACAAAGAAGAGGAGCTGAAGAGGAGGGCGGACACGCTACATCAGGAGCAGGAGCTGCTTAAGGAGCGAGGAAAAGCCCTGGAGGCCCAGAGGAGGGAGTACCAACAGGTAGGTACCATTTTACTTCCATTGCGTCCTTCCGATTCAACCAAACGTGACTGCAATGTGGGCGTTCCAGGCCGTGCTGGAGATGTCACAGAGGCAGAAGGGGCAGCCGGCAGCAGGCGACGGACAGCCGCCGGCCGGACCTCACGGAGAACTTCAGTTCCAGCCTCCGAAACATGAAGACAAAGGTGAGGACGCGATGCGACGCGAGTGTCGAAAAACACCAGAATGATGACGGCGATGACCGTCAAAAAAGTAAATGCGTCAAACGGAAAAATAGTCACGTAAATAAATGACATGAAAAATGTATATCTTGCAATACACAAATAAAAAATAGAACTAAAATGGATTGATTATAACAAATATGTAAAATGGAAATAAAATACAAATACAAAATTAATGATGCATAACATAATTGAATATGTAACAAAATACATTAAAATAAAAGATTATTGGAACCATTGTCGTCAAACTTTAAAAACTTATTTTTTTAAATAAATGATACATAACAGAAGTTGTTTTGTTTAAAATAGTAAATACATAAATGAATATTGGTAAATATAAAAATAAAATATAGAATATATTTATGGTCATAAAAAAAATACATAAATGATAAATAAATGTAATTGACAAATTGTCTTTGAGCAAACTTGGACGTGTGTTTTGTACCGTTGATAAAGGTTTTGCGATTGCGACTGTTTGACCCGGTGAAGATGATTTCTCTTTACATTATTTACCGGGGGGAAATAAAAGTCTTTTTGGTGCTTTGCTTTAATGTTCCCTTTAACTTGCTCATTAAGTTTCCTTTTGGCTCTTAGCAGGAAAAGTTGCCGTCGTGGAAAACGCCCAGGACGCCCAAGTGCGGAATAATCTGCCCGCCGAACCGCCGCAAAACCTGCCTGCTCACACTTGAAAAACAAACACACGTATACAGTCCTTTGATGTGCACTGATCGACAATAGGGGTTGTACAGACAAGTCAACTCTGCTACTTCACAATGATGTTTTTAGAGCGTGACGTCTACTGGTCGCTAATCACATTTTTGGCCTGAGGAGGCAGAGACTGGTCCTTGTGTGTGGGAGGAGCTTTACTACTGTATTTTTTTTTTTTTTTTTTTTTGCCAAACTCAGGTTGCTGAAGGTCGCTCTGAAGTGTTGGGATTCTTTTTTTTTTTTTTTTAAATTGCTGTTTTTAATTTATTATACTGAAGGAAGTTTCCACCTCATGTTTGAAATTCTTGGAATGATTTTTCACGTCATAAATGCATTATTGTCAAATAATTGATGTAGGTCGTCAGTTCCGCCTTGTTCCCCCGCGCTAATATGAAGAGGTCTTTTTGTTAATCTTGAAATCAGGAGTATGACAGCATACAGGGTTTTAGTTGAGTTTTAGGGCAGACTCTAATGTTTGTAACCACTTTATTGTGAAAAAAAAAATAGTTGATTTGAGGTAAGATTTTCATTTCAATTGTAGCGATTGTTTCGGTCAGCAGAAATATTTTCCAAGTGATTTGTGCTTCAAATTGGTTAGCGCAGTAAATTTTGATAAAATATGAATACCTAAAGGATTCGTGTATCCAATGGGAATAGGGAAATCTGGGATTTGATCTGCAAGATTCCACAAACTTACTTTTATGAGAAACTCAAGGGGGATTTTGAAAAGAGAATTATTCCACTGCACACGAAGAGGTCCGTGATTATATTAACACGACGTGTATGTCCCGTGTAAATTCGGTCTATGAGCTGTTCGTTGTAAGTGAAAATCGATTTTTTTGTTTGTTTGCTTTCTTGGTAATAATAATGGGGGAAAAATGACGTCATCAGCGACTCGATCACATTAGTGTCGACTAAGTCGAAAGTCGTGCAACCCCTAATACAGAACATGATTGAGACTGAAACGTTTGTTCTTTTGCTGTGGTGAGATTAAAGATGTTACATTTTATTGCTGTCATTCAAAATAAATTATTTATGTCCAAAATGCGCTGAATTACCTGGAGTTATTGAAATGTTTCTGAAACCACAATTGGATCCATTTTCAAACAGAGTCAACAATTGCGCCATAACAATGATTTTTTTAAAATGGCTGCTTATCATCTGTCTAGCATGGAGCATCTTCCCACTTTCCACAAAAAAAGTACAAAGTATATTACATTTTAATTTCACATTTTAATCTTTTTTTTTTCATTTTTAGATTAGATTACCATTTCTTTTCATTCCCTCATCAGTGCTGCTGTTTCTCCTTTTTTGGTTGTACTATGTTATTAATAAGTTTTTATCTGTTAATTTTGCTGCTGTAACAATTTGATTAGCTGAGAACATAAAATGTAAACAAAAAAAAATAGAATAATACTACTTTTCAATTAATAATTTATACATCATTTAGTGCCAATTGAAGTTGTTAGAAATGTGTTTTTTTTTCTTCTTTTCCTCACTATAACATGACGTCACCTCCTCTACCTCATGGAGAAGAAGACCCGCCTTGGCTCAGCTCAGATTGGCTGAAACAGGGTATCTAGTTATACAGTCTCGTAGTGTTAAGTGAGTTTGAAAGACTGTACAGGACAAATGCGTACGTTTGTGTATTTATTGCGCGATTTTTAAAAATCAAATAACTGTACCAAATACAAATAAAAATATATATTTTTTTAAAAAGTACGAAGATTTGATGGTGCCGTTTTAAGTGTATGTGACTCGTTTTGTGTGTGAACGTGTAAAAAAAAAAAAAACAACGTTGGCGTGTTCGTGACGTCATCACCTTCCAGGTGAGGGAGACGCAGGGAGGGACGTGACAGGAAGTGGTCAGGTGCACGTAAACGTCAAGCGCATGGGCAGAAAGCGATGGGATCGGGCTTCAGAATAAGAGAGTAAGCATTAGTTTCATAAGATATTCATTTTAGGGCTACTGAACGATGATAATGATCATCATTAAATTTTTAAAACGTGTAAATATTTTAATGTAAAATATGTTATGTTATGTAACTATATACAAAAAAAAAATTATTCATTTAAGAATGCAAGGATAAGCGGTACAGATTGGATAGCTGGATTTAAGAATGGAATGGGATATCCTTAATGTGCCACACGGCCCTTGATTTAGATAAGTGACATAAAACCTCTGTATGGATTTTTAAAAAAGTTACGTGCTCAAATGAAATTGAGAGAAATAGAACAATTCATTTAAAATTCCTGTCCCTCACATATCATTGACAGTTACAATTTTATAAAGTTGGAAGTAATTAAACTTGAAAACGTGATTTTTGTGCGACTTGAATAGTTTTAATTTAACAATCCAAAGTGGATACAGACAATATAAAGTATTGAATTTCAAAGTACTGCACGGTAATACTTATAATACAATGTCATTTTGCTATTTGTGGTCGTTCGTCAGATCCTGCTTGACTTTAGTCATTAAAATAATGTTGTTGTTGTTGTTTTTTTGAAAGTCATACAACAACAATTGACAACAGAAGCGCTTTTAATTTCACCCCGTATCGATGCTCTTATTGTGACATCCCCCACCGGATTTCGTTGTCGTGCACAGCGTCCAACTTGACACTCCTCCCGGGTACCGTCGCTCCCATCTCGGCGGGAGGAGATGTCGCTGTGGATGTAGAGCTGGGTGCCAAGTAACCTTACCGGACAGGAACCGCGGCCAGCCGGCTGTTACTACCCTACCGACCTTGACTGAGGCGGGCGGGCCTCGGTGCTCCTTTCCCTCCCCGTCCTCGGTAGACCATGACACGGGTAAGAACGAGAAGCCACCGCGGCGCCTCCAGCGGGCCCCGGAAATCATCCTCATCATCATCATCGGCGGCGGCCGTTCGACCGTCCAGCTGTTTTAATGGGCGGAAACAGACGTCGGTATATTTAGCCCAGACAAGCATTTTCCACCATTTTGACATGTCAGCCATGTCTTAATTAGGCCTCGTCTTGACGAGAGGATGATTGACACCTCCCACCGTTCCGCGACGTCTGGGAGCGTCCGACGAGCCGCCCGTCTCCCTCCTCCTCCCTGGCAACAAGAACACCATAGCGGCCCTATTTTCTCGAAAAATGTCATCTTCTTTTGAGCTATAAACGCCACCATTCGAGACTTCTTTTTATGACACCGCACGCCCCCCCCCCCGCATCTTACATCCCTCCCTCCCCAATTTATCATTCTCGGCTGAGTTATCGCGAGACTCAATTTCCCCTATCACCCTCCCCGCCCCCTCCCCCCAGAAAACTTACCTATTTGCAGTGTTGGTCCTCACGGCTCATAAAAGTATTCCATTGACCCATTGGCTAAGTGCCGAGGAACTATGTCAAAGTGAGGTGAAGAGCTTCAATTATGCCTAGATCAGACCGCAGGATTTTAACCCGGATATTGTCCCGATGAGCGATCGCAGGCGATTTCCCAGATCGGGCCCGACCTATCTTGTCGGGAACGACAAAACTTCATTGACGACCACCGATTTTGCCCTACGAAATGAAAACATCGAGCATGTTTGATTTTTGGATATCTCCCGTGCCGTGTGACATATCAACGACAACTCTCCGACAGCGACCAATAGGATTGTGCATTGTGACCGGCGCGTCGCTTCCCGTGTTTGTTGTCGTCAACATTTCACACCAAATGTTTTTTCACGTGCACAAAACCAATGTTTACCAACGCTGTTGCGCGTGATTCGACAGAACGCCGGCATGTTTACGAACAACCGTTAGTGCCGGCGCTAGCATGCTAGGCTACATAAGGTTTTGTTGCCTGCTTGTTGTATCATATTCATAGTACATGTTATGAGGAATCAAGCAATCGTTGAATGAACGTCCTCTTCCGAGCACCATTTGGCCAAAAGTAGTGCCGTGCCACCATCTTGTGGCATCTATGGGCAATTATAAAGCTTTTTGGGTAAGCGTCAATTCCACGCGGATTTTTGCTATCGGCGGCAGGGCTCTGTCCCAAACCCTTGTGAGTTTCGGGACACCACTAAAAAACAATTTTTTCTGAATAAAATGCTTTTTGCTCTACAAAAAATGGCTTTTTTGTTTTTCGCAAATAAGGACTACAAATACAAAAAAACATTTTTTATCATAACATCATAATAATAAAAATTATTATTAAAATAATAATTTTATCATAATACTTTTCTTGAAAATATAAAAATAATTCTCGCAATACTACAACTTTTGTCACAGTGTTACATTGTTGTTAAGAAAATAAGATTTTCAGATTTTTTTCATTCAGAATATTGTCTGGGAAAAACAACAACTTTTGCACGATTTTAGAACCGTTCTCAGGTTAATCGCACTCAAGATGATATAATTACTTGTTATTCATTTTTTGAACATTTTGGTATTGAAGGTTGTGCAATGTGTTGCCTGTGCAGACGTGCAAATTAGTTGCTGGGCAAATGTTTTTAAGGTGCTGCGGGATGGGAATATTCAAACTTTGACTTTCAACATTCTTAATAAATTCTCAAAATTAAATATCTTCGCACGATATATTATTAATACTTTATTCTAACAGTTGTATGAATATTCCAACTTTTTTTCACAACAGAACATTCTTGTAACGTTCAGAATATTTTTTAGAAAAATAACCTTTTTCTTATTTAATATATAATATTTTTTTTCATTGTAATCTCTATTCATATTACAACATATACAAGTACAACTGAACTTTTAAAAAACGGAAAGTTTTCTGTAAAGAAATGTAGTAATATTGGTGAGTGACGTTGTTCTTGTCCTCGCAGGTTCCTCTGTGGTCTCGCTGAAGAACCTGGGCTGGGGGTTCGAGGTCTCCCCGAGGTCTGCCCCCCCTCCCCCCTCCCAACCTTACCCCTAACCCTCCCTGGACCATCTCACCCCTTTCTCTCCCACCTAGCCAAACACTAGACCAGCCTCAAGATGATGTGCGAGGTCATGCCCACCATCTCAGAGGACGGGCGAGGCGGAGCCGGCGGCGGCTCTTCCTCGCCGGCGGGAACTGGCAGCGGCCACAGTGGAGGTATTGGAGGCGGCGTGGGGGGCTACAGTAGCCGGGACCCCCGCAGCAGTGGTGGTGGTGGAGACGAAGGGGGCAGCACGGGCAACCTGGAGTCTCTGATGGTCAACATGTTGACGGAGCGAGAGAGGCTGCTCGAGAGTCTGAGGGAGACGCAGGACAGCCTGGGAACGGCCCACCTCCGACTGCGAGAGCTGGGACATGAGAAGGAGTCGCTACAGAGGCAGCTGTCCATCGCACTGCCGCAGGTAGGACCGAACACCCCCCTTTAAAAATGTTTAGAATTACCGATGTACAGGCGCCAAGACTCCGTTCCAGCCGCTTAGAAAAATAGCACTTTAGTCTACAACATTCAATCAATCGGTCAAGCAAAACCTTTATTTAACCAGAAAGAGAAGCAGTCCTAAAATTGAACCCTGTGGGACCTCCTTTTCTAAGGTGAGTAGATAAGAGGCAATTAACATTACTAACCCCAACAGTCTGTGTGCGACCTATGCGATAGCCTAGCATAAGCATAAAATACAGTAATACCCTAACTTAATTTGATAGATTGCAAAGAATGAAACCATTTTTGCATCATGATTTCATGCATTCATTGAGTGTCTCTTTCTGGTGTACGCAGTATAACATGCATATGTATATACAACCCCAATTCCAATGAAGTCGGGATGTTGTGTTAAACACAAATACAAACGGAATACAATGATTTGCAAATCATGTTCACGCTATATTTAATTGAATACACTACAAAGACAAGATATTCAATGTTCAAACTGATAAACATGATTGTTTTTAGCCAATAATAATTAACTTCGAATTTTATGGCTGCAAGGCGGGAAAAATTAAATATTTGAAATATTTCTACTGGTGGTATTTATTTTCACAGAACTGTAGTGTGAAGGCGGCACACCATTTTATATTAGTAACGTCAAGTTCAGTGAGTTTGTCTGGCGTTGCCGAGAGACCGAACTCGCGGGGAGAGCAAGATAAATGGGGGGGGAAAAAAAAAAAAAAAAAAAAACCAGTGCGCTAATAATGATCATCGTGTGGCTGCTCAACAAGGTGGTGCGCGGGAGCGTCACGTACAGTATGTTACAAAATGGAGGCCGCAGGAAGTAGAGAGAAGAGTGGAGAAAGCGTGAGGCTCTTCACACCAGCTTGTTTATTTAGACTCGGCCCAAAAATTCTTCCGGCATCCTTTTGGGCCCACAATTTGCAATCCGTTAAACAAGCAGCCTCTCTCTTTTTTTTTTTTTTTTTTTTTTTTCCCCCAAAATCTCAAGTGCCATTTTATGACTTCAGTCGTCATGTATTCATCCACTCGGCTGGGACTTGGGCTTCTGACCCGCAGCTAGCGAGCTCGTTAGCCTGGGTAACCAGATGTCCACTTTTCCTAGCACATGTTTGTGGGTATTATTTTTAAAATCTATTTTTGTTTCATTCTAAACGAAAATATAGAAAATGCAAGTGACTTCAGTTGGCATGGGTTCATCCACACCGCTGTAACATGCGTTCCGCCTCTAGCTAGCTCGTCAACCTGGGTGACTCGGTGTCCTCTTTTACATGGACAGGTCTGCGGAATTTATTTTTTTCTTTTTACATTTTTCTTTTTTGAAAATCGCAAATGGGCTTTAATGGCTGCAGCTGGCATGTATTTATCCACATCGCTGTACACTCACATTTCTCTCAAACCTCTTCTTTTGGACAAAGCTAGCGTGTGAGCCTGGCGGACCAGATGCCCTCTTTTACTTAGACAAAGTGATTTTGAGATTTAGGGTCTTTTTTTTCCCCCCCCAAACAATTTTAAACAGCAATTTCTTACATAAGTTGGCATGTATTAATCCACGTCGCCGTGACTCGGGTTTCTAACAGCTGTTACTGCATTGCTTTCACATTTGCACGTAGGCCAACGTGGAGTGAAAACGTCGGGCGAGTGTTAACGTCAGCACGAGGTCAGTCCGAGGTCTGAGGCGCGCGCGAGTGACGTGTCGCTCGTGTTCTCTTCGTTGACACGTTGTCGTGGTGACTGGCCAGTTCGACAACGATTCGACTCGGGCTGCTGTCAGTCAGTCAAGGCGCCGGGCCCCTTTCGCGTCGCAATTTCAAGTGCGACAGATTCTCACTGCGCTCCGAGAGCGCCGCGTTCGGAGAGGCAGAGCGCACTCCATTTTCTATGAATTTTACGAACGAACGTGTCGGCCATTGGCACGACGGAGACGTCGGTGCGTCCGCCACGATGAATCTGTCAGTTTTGCCTGTAAACATCTTGTCCCGCCTGACGCTCCAGCCACTCTGTCTCCTCAGTCAGAGCGTGGCGCTCTGAATAACCAAACGGCACACTCCCACAATGCTCCGCGTTTCCGAACGTTTCGGAGCGTGGAGAGCGCGCTTGGAGTGAATTTCCAAACGTACTCATCGTTTATGGATACTTGCTTGTATGATCATATATTTTTCAGATAGCTTTTATTCCTCAAATGAGAAGATTTTCTTCAGTCTTTGAATTTTTTTTTTAATGTATTGACATTTTGTGTTTTTAACAGTGCCTGGAATTGCAACATTGTGATTATATTTAATACAAATCTTTTTTTAAAATATTAAATGCAAATCAATCAAGTTCCCCAAATTCCACAAAAAAATAAAGGATCCCAAATGAAATTGAAAAAAAATACTGAAACTACTCCAATAAAATACTGTAAATAAATAAATAGCAAAATTCTGAATCTCGCCCTCTTGTGGTCTCCTGCAGGAGTTTGCGGTGCTGACCAAAGAGCTGAACCTGTGCCGGGAGCAGCTGCTGGAACGCGAGGAGGAGATCGCAGAGCTCAAGGCAGAGCGCAACAACACACGGGTCAGTACACCTCTCGTCCTATATTGTATATGTTAAATGCTCCCAATTAAATACACTGCTCCCAAAAAGTTAGGGGCGTTGGGTTTTAAAATTTTAAGATCAGCTTCAAATGCACCGTGACCTTGACAGGTTAACTTTATTTGACCTTCTGTGAACCTTTCAATGCACATATTCAACTGTTCAATAGTTCAGTACTTTTTGCACAACTTGCTGTTCTTTAAAGTGCGCTAGCGTAGCCGCTTTGGAGCGCCTGGTTGTCGGCTGTGAGTGCGCGCACGTCTGTAATATAGCCGAATGTTCGTTACATTGAAGCGTTGCTTGGGGCCGTATGCAACCATATTACTGTGCAGTACAAAATGATTATTTTGTAGTTTTCTTTCGTGGCCTAAAACCCCCAGGACAGTACAAAGTTATTGTCAATAAATATTCGAAAAGCTTGAAAATGTGAGAAGGTTTCACATTTGATCCAAACTTGCGGCGCGGGCATACTTGGTCATGGTGACATCTCATTATAGGCGAGTCGCTCTCATGAGCCGCGAGGAATTAGTGTGCTTCGTAGTTCCGAATCTGTTGCCAAAGGCGAACGGGTTGACAAAAAATAATAAATAAAATATTACTGTACCAAAAATAGCGTGCTCCAAAGTCCAAAGACTTGTGTTTTATACTGCTCAGAGGTAACGCCACAGCCACGCCGCTCTCTCGCTCTGCTGTATGTACAATAGACAATTGCATGGCCGCTACGTCAGTGCCCCATATTCAACATGTTCCGCCACATAGGCACATCTTTTGGAATTGGATCGAGTAATATTGTATACAATATCTGTCACCTGCAACTTTGTCAGTCCCATTCTCTGCCTGCATTGCGCCACGGCGCCAGTAAGCAACAGCGGCCAGTTCTGGAACTAGCAGACTTGGTCACTGGCATTTTAATTGACCAATGGGAGGCTGAAATCAGAAGATTTGGACAATGTATACAATGAATGTGTTGTGTGGTTGTCATAGCTGCTGCTGGAGCACCTGGAATGTTTGGTGTCGCGACACGAGCGCAGCCTGAGGATGACGGTGGTGAAGCGTCAGGCGCAGTCTCCCGCGGGGGTCTCTAGTGAGGTGGAGGTCCTTAAGGCCCTCAAGTCCCTGTTCGAGCACCACAAGGCCCTGGACGAGAAGGTCCGTGAGCGGCTGCGCGTGGCCCTGGAGCGAGTGGCGGCGCTGGAGGAAGAGCTGCAGTCGTCCTCGCAGGAAGTCAGCCTGACCGTGTTGTGTCTGCTGGAATCTAACCGGAACCCCGCGCACATTCGTCACATGTGCTCTTCGTGTTGTTGTTGTTGTTGTTGTAGGTGGTCTCTCTCCGCGAGCAAATCAAACGGCGGCAGCAGGGACTCGACAAAGAGGTCGGTAAAGATTGGTTTGATATGGGTGAGTGTCTAGCATGCTGAAACGGCCACGCTTAAAGTCCTATTTTCAAAAGGTTATTGATGGTGTCAAATTTTAGGCGTTCATAGTAAATGCAATCCTAATTGCTAATGAAAGCAAAAAGCGGTGGCCCATTGAAAGACCCTTCTTTTTATAACAGTAAGGACAGAAACAGCATAACCAGACCTTGGCTTGAAACCCTAATTCAAAACCCTATTGTCTGCTTAGAACTGTAATTTAGGGTTCAACCCCCAATTTGAGACCCAAACACAGGCTTGCTTTGAAAAGACTTGAAACCCTATTTTGAAACCTTCATTCGGAACGCTAACTTGTCTTGAAAACCTTACGCAGGCTTGAAACCTTTACTGTAGAACCTCCCTCTGTCTAGAAATCTTCACCTTAGCTAGTGTTGAAACCCTAACTTTAGACCTTTCCTCTGTCTTGAAAGCCTAACCCTAGCTTGAAATCGTAACCCTGGCTTAAAACCCCAATTTGAAACTCTAACCCTGTCTTGAAACCCTACTTTGAAACCCTTGTTTAAAACCCAAACCTGGCTTGAAAACCGAATTTGAAACTCTAACTTGAAACCCCAACCCTTTCTTTAAAACCTAACCCTGGCTTTAATCGCTAATATGAAATCCTAACTCGAAGCCCCAACCCTGTTTAAAACCATAAATTAGATTTTGCAACATTAATTTGAGACCCTACCACAAGACTGAACTCCTACTGTGAAACCACAAACCTTGTTTTAAACCCCAACACTTGCTTGAAAGCTTACTTTGAAACCCCAATCCATACTTGAGACTTTAAGCCTATTTTGAACCCCAATTTAAAAGTTCAAAAACTAATCAAGGTTCGAAACTCCAACTTAAAACCCTACCCCACGCTAATGTGCAGTCAGTCAAGTGTTTTCAGTCTTTAGTTTTAAAGATGTCGCTTAATAGGGAGTATACACCTTACCCGTCTGCCAATAATATGTCAAATATCTCCGGTGGTGGCAGCGGCTTCCCAACGGGCCGTCGTCCATATTAGATGACGGCGAAGTGGACCGCCAGCGCGAAGGCGAGCTCGAACGACAGCGATCCGAGTTGGGACAGCTCAAGGAGAGGCTGGCGCTCATGTGCAGACAGGTACAGCGCGCCCCCCCCCCCCCTGCGGTACAACTACACGATACTACTACCTACATTATAATGCAGCTGACTAGCTCCTCTCGTAGGTAGTAGAGGTCGCACAGGACGGTGATGCAATGTTGCTGTCGCTTGTCAGGTTGGCGAGATCGAGGAGCAACTGACGTCCGCCAGGAGAGAACTGACGCGATCCGAGGAGGCCAACCACAAACTACAGCGAGACGTCAAGGAGGTCATTTTACGCACAACAAAACACATCACGTCATTGACTGTATAATTAATTGACATAGACTGTGTTAAAACATCATGCGCCGGACCACTTTTTCAAACACTAACCCTGGCTTGAAGCATGAATTTTAAACCATAACCAGGTCTGAGAACCCTCCTTTGAAACACTTGAAACCTTAACTTAAAACCCCAACCCTTGTTTGAAACGCTTACCCTGCCTTGAAACCCTAATTTCAAACTCTACCTCTTCTTTAAAACCCTAACTCAGTGACGAAACCTTCATCATTTGAAACCCCAAACTGTCTTATAAAACCTTAACTTGGCCTAAACCCTTAACCTAAGCTTCAACTCTTCATTTGAAACCCTATCTTGACAACCTAATGCATACAGTTATCTCGAGATCCTAATTTGAAACCTTACCCCGTCTGAACGTCTCAGGCTCTGTGTCAGAGGGAAGACATGGAGGAGAGAATCACCACACTGGAGCGCAGGTACGGAACATCTTTATTTGGATTTTTTTCGAAACTTTCTCTTCCCGTCTTCATCCTTCTGCCCGCAGGTACCTGAGCGCCCAGCGCGAGGCGACGTCTCTCCACGACATCAAAGACAAGCTGGAGAACGAGCTGGCGAGTAAAGAGTCTCTGCACAGACAGGTAGAGAAGGCAAAGGCGACGCTACGTTCCCGTCGGCATGCGCGGCTACGTGCTACATGCTACCGTCTGTGGGCAGAGCGAGGAGAAGAACCGTCAGCTTCAGGAGCGCCTGGACGACGCCAAACAGAAGCTGCAGCAAACCCTGCAGAGGGCCGAGACGTTGCCCGAGATTGAGGCACAGCTGGCGCAGAGGGTGGCCGCCCTCAACAAGGTGCAAAAGGAATTACCGTACAACAAAAATAGATGTCTTTTTTTTGGTTTGCATCAATAAAGATGCTACACACAGGCTGCTAATCATTATAAAAATGTTTCAAACATCTTTTTTATCAAAATAGGACGTTCTTGAAATATTGTGCACATTCTATTGGCAGCGGGCGTAGATGCGCGTTCTTCAAGGTGGGCGGAGTCTGCGTGTGTTTTCATACAAGGCCGAGAGTGAGCGGGTTATTTGGAGCAAGTCGGTGCCAGTGGACACGTCACGAAAAAGCTCCAGCGTTTCCCGAAAACTTTTTTTTTTTCCCTCTTTAAGCGCTGCCAAAAAAAAAGAAAAGAAAAAAAAGGCCGCGCCGGCAAAGATTAAAACGCACACAATTAATCTCAGACGTGTCCGGGCAAGACGGACGCATGAGAAGGTGCTGATGCTTTTCTTCCTCTCCCACTTCCCTCTCCTCCTCTAACTCCTCTTCCTCATTCTCATCCTCCTCCTTTCCCTCCTCATTCTATTCTACCTGTACTTCCTCCACCTCATCATCCCTCTCCTCCTCCTCCTCCTCCTTCTTCTCTTCCTTTCTCCTCTTCCTCCTACTATTGCTCCTCCTCCTCATTCCCCCACCCCTCCACATCTTCCTTCTCTTCCTCATCCTTCTTCCTCCTGTTCTTCCTCTTTCCCCTCCTGCACCTCCTCCTCCGTCACCCGTGCTCCCCCTCTTCCTTCCCTCTTCTCCCTCCTCTTCTTCCCTCTCATTCACTTCTCCCCCCTCCTCCCCCCTCGTCTCCAGGCTGAAGAGCGCCACGGCAACTTTGAGGAGCGACTCCGCCAGATGGAGGCGCAACTGGAGGAGAAGAACCAGGAGCTGCAGAGGGTGAGTCAAGCTTTGCTTGTCCCCGCCTCCCCCCACTGCACGTCTTACACGCCTTTCTCCTCCTTTTCCGCCCCCCCCCCCCCGAAGGCCAGGCAGCGTGAGAGGATGAACGACGAACACAACAAGCGTCTCTCGGATACCGTGGACAAGCTGCTGTCCGAGTCCAACGAGAGGCTGCAGCTGCACCTCAAGGAGAGGATGGCGGCGCTGGAGGAGAAGGTGAAACATCGCTACATGACTGTCATGATTCCCCCGATCCCCTGAAAATAGCAGGGGCCCACTGTAAATGATATAGGGTTATATTGTTCTGTAGTGCCATGTTGAGAAAATTGGGGGTTAAAATACTGCGAATAAAGCAGTTTCCGCAAAAATCTTCCACTGGTTGCGTGATGTCCCACATGCGGCTCATCAAGAAATAGTGTTTGTGTGATTATTTTAATATCCACTGTACCAACGGTATTCATGTTTTTGTGATGTCATCATCCAGTGTGTTGTCCATTTGTAAGGACCCATTTTGTAACAAAAACCCGTGGTGTCCGCTCCTTGCAGAATGCTCTCTCTGAGGAGCTGTCCAACATGAAGAAGATTCAGGATGACCTTCTGACAAACAAGGTGAGAACATGTCTCTCCTCCTAATTTGGGTTCTGGCGCTTACGCTGCCATTCTTACCACCTTGGCTGCGTGTCTTCCACCAATCAGGACCAGCTCATTGCTGAGCTGGAGCGCCTTCAGCTCGAACTGGATCAACTGAAAGCCAGGCCCGGAGGCTCCTATTCCAGGTGGGAAAAACATTCCAACTGTTCACCAACAGATTGTGATACTCATACCGTACTTACATTCTTTATGGACTCATACTCTTCTTTGTCTTTACATCGCATGACTTCATTCCTGCCTACGGGTAACTACAACAAAACCTTTCACCCGCTCTCCTATCTGGGATCTCATCTCCCTGTCTCTCCAGTCGATCTCTACCCGGCAGCGCTCTGGAGCTGAGGTACTCCCACGGGGGAGGCTCCCTCCCAATGGGCTCCACCACTCACCTGGACACCTTCGGGAACGCCTCCCTGGGCGGCAGGCGAAGCCACCGGTCACGGTGGAGCTCGGCCAGGGAGGACTCCACCAAGGTGGGCCTGGAAAATGGCCCTAGACCTTTTTTTTCCCATTTTGTATGAGTTTTCATGTCATAGTTGTGCATCAGTCACAGCAATTGTCATGCCGTATGCTGTCACCCACGAGTTCGCCAACACTGGTCAGCCCTGGCGAACAAACAAAAAGTGTCATTGGGATGACACACTAACGCTCACGGCAGTGAGCGATGCATAAATATGACATCAGGATTCATGAATAAAGAGGAAAAAATACAAGTAACAAAAATATTTATTGAATTATTTGCGTACGTGGGTGTTTGCAGTATACAGACTGGGGGACGGGGGCGCGGCCGGGGTCCGGCTACGAGCACGGTGTGGACGTGGGCTGCTCAGACGACGAGGATGACGGAGACCATCGCTTCGGGTCCGAGCTGCTGTCTCCCAGCGGACAGACGGATGTACAGACGCTGGCCATCATGCTGCAGGAACAGCTGGAGGCCATCAATAAGGAGATTAAGTAAGATGCCAGCCATGCCCCAAGGGGGGAACTGCAGGGCACGGGTCATGACACTGTTTGGCTAAACTATAGTTAACAACTTGCTGGAAGTGACGTCCATGTATTACATAACATATAAACAATGCAAAAAGGAATTTGAACTGACCTCATAACATCTTTGTCCTCTGACCTTCCGGCACGGAATTGTCCTTTTGACAAGTTTTGGAACGCAAGATGGAATTCATGTGGGTTCGGAGCTTCCGGGCTATATGCTAAGCTACACTAATAAGACTCCGCTCCTAGGTTGATCCAGGAGGAGAAGGAGAACACAGAGCTGCGCGCAGAGGAGATTGAGAGCCGCGTGAGCAGCGTGGCCCTGGACAGCCCGCCCATCCCGCCCTCCTCGCTGGGAAGGGACGGCGCGGGGCGAGGCTTCATCCCGTCCTCAATCACCTCCTCCACCCTGGCCTCCCCGTCACCGCCCAGCTCGGGGCACTCCACCCCTCGCTTGCCCCACTCGCCGGCCCGTGAGAATGACAGACAGGTGCGTTCGTAGTTACTGTCACCGCTGATTGTGTTGACGATATCCAGTAGGATACTATTGGATTTAACATTTCAGACCGGCAAAGACGACGAGCGCTCCCTGGCCCTACTCGACTCCACGCCACCGCCCACGCCGCGAGCTCTGCGCCTGGACAGGATGACCCTCACTCACCCGGGGGCCCTGCCGGACGACCCCCGCGAGTTCCGCAGGTGAGAGGCGGCGACGCCCGTTTATGCTTCTCTGATACGCCGCGTGGCTTTTTAGTCTTTTGACTGCCTGCGCTCCCTCCAGCCTGTCAGCAGACGGCAGCAGCTCCAACAGCAGCCAGGACTCCCTGCACAAGTCCAGCAAGAAGAAGAGCATCAAGTCTTCCATCGGACGACTCTTTGGGAAGAAGGAGAAAGGCAGGATGGGACAGCCCGGACGGGACGGCTCGGCCTCGCTTGGTAAGAAGACGAGTGAAGTACAACGTTGAGACAAAAAAGACAAAAACCTCTGAAAAAGGTTCCAGTCTATAGGCACTCTGAACTTCCTGTGCCTCCAACAGCGTCAACGCCCTCTGAAGATCTGGCCTCTGGAGACCCCATGGGCATGAACAAGACCGGGACTTTGGGTCCGGCGGACAAAGACCGGCGCAGCAAGAAGAAGCAAGTGGCACATTTCTCTTTCTCTTGAAAGAAATCATACTTCATATTTCATATTCATATTGTCAGGCACGAGCTGTTAGAAGAAGCATGTCGCCAAGGTTTGCCCTTTGCATCCTGGGATGGTCCTACTGTGGTGTCATGGCTGGAGGTACCCCTTGTTTTAAGCCCCCCTTCCTGAGCCCCCCTTCGCCTCATCCGGCTGCCCATCTTCCTTACAGTTGTGGGTGGGCATGCCCGCCTGGTACGTGGCGGCCTGCCGGGCCAACGTAAAGAGCGGCGCCATCATGGCCAACCTGTCGGACACGGAGATCCAGCGTGAGATCGGCATCAGTAACCCTCTGCACCGCCTCAAGCTCAGGCTCGCCATCCAGGAGATGGTGTCCCTCACCAGCCCCTCGGCCCCGGCCAGCACTCGCTCGGTCAGGCTCCGCGACCACCACGCAAACATCCGCAAAAAATCCAATTCTGTAGGCGTTGCTTTTGTAGCTGACCAATTCTTCTGCATTGAAGCATTTTAGCGATCGATTTGTCAACAAACAGGGTTTTTGTTCAAAATTGCACAAAATGTAATTGTGAGGTCTTGCAAAAAGCACGTTTTTGTGCACGCAAAACACGTTCTTGGGCGCACAAAACACGCTTTTGTGCTCAATATTTCCAGTTAGTGGGACCAGATTGTGGCACAAATCTAAAATCCCCAATTTGTACTCTCTGCATGTTGAAAAATATCATCAAAATCCAGCTCACACTCAAATACATATATTTACTCTGAGTGTTATGACACTGGTGTTAGGAAAGCGAGGGCCGCTAACTGTCCCTGAAGGCAACACCTGACTTCATCAAATATGTACAGCAGATGCTTTTGTCGTCATCTCACCGCGCCGCTTTTGTCTTCCGTTGGGCTTCAGTCGACCAGCAATGTTTGGATGACCCATGCCGAGATGGAGTCCTTGAACGCTGCAACCAAGCCGCCGGTTAGTAGCGGTCATCCTTTATTTCATATATTTTTTTTAGTCATGCATTTATTATATTATTACTACTACGCTATATTTAATGTGTGTATTTTTTCACAGTTTTCATATGTATCGTTGATTATTTGAGATTATTTTCAGTTGTTTTTTTTTTTTTTTTTTTTTTAAGATCCATGTTGATGAGTCTCATTCCTCCTCCTCCTTTTCTTCTTCTGTGGTTGTGCCTCGTAGTGTCAAGCATCTTCTTCTTGTCCCTCTGGTTGTTGTTTCACTCTGAACCGCTTCCAGCTAATTGCCCGTTCACTAACACACTCTTCCTCCCTTTGTCCTCTTTCCACGGCTGCCCCTCTGCTTCGCCTCCATCCCTTCCTCCTCCTCGCCACCTCCTCGCTCTCTGTCTATCTGCCCCCCTCTTTTCTCCTCTTGGACTTCTAGGAGCTGAAGGAGTTCAGCTGGGATCAGGTGAGGAAAACCACACTTTATCTGTCTAAGTGCAGGCGTGGGAAAAAGGTTGTGCTTCAAGGGTTGCATTTGAGTTTTAAAACCGACAGAAAAAAAACGTTTCATGGATTTCAAATGGGTGAAATAATTTATTCATAAAACAATAATTACCTGTCCTTTTTTAAATCATCTATAATTAATTTAATTGCAATGAATTAGACAGTTATTTAATCAAATCAAATCAATAATTTAATCATAAATAAATAATTTCTGGGCAAATATTTATTTTAATAACAAAATGACAATCATAACACAGGAAGAAGGTGGAAGAAGGCTGTTTTGGTGATTTGACGGATGTGGGGGGGTTGGAAGGAGACTGTGGGGTAGAAAATGAAACCGAGGTTTCTGATCTGTGGAGAGGGGGTGAGTATGTGACCATCAATGGAGAATGTGAAGTCCTGAGTGGAAGGGAGCAAGTATTTGGGACCAATGATAAGTCAATGATCAGTTCCAATTTATTGCGGTTGAGTTTGAGGAAGTTGGTGGTCATCCATGATTTTTATTGCAGAGAGCCAGTTTGGGAGAGTGCGGCAGCGGTGAGTGTTTTTGTTGCTAAAGTCGCGTGTCGTCAGCGTAGCGGTGAAATTGAAGTCCATCGTGGCGAATGTTGTGTCTAACGGGTCGCATGGAAAGAATGAATAGGAGGGGACCAAACACAGAACCTTGAGGGACACCGTGCGTTACTGGGATGGGGAGGGATGTGCAATTGCTTATGTTATGTTTACGCCCTGAACTGGTCGCCAGCCAATTGCAGGGCACATAGAAACAAACAACCATTCGCTCTCACGTTCACACCTACGGGCAATTTAGAGTCCTTGATTAACCTAGCTTGCGTGTTTTTGGGATGTGGGAGGAAACCGGAGTGCCCGGAGAAAACCCACGCAGACACGGGGAGAACATGCAAACTCCACACAGGCGGGGCAGGCATTTGAATAATAAAATAATAGTTAATCATAATTCATGCTCATTTTGTATTTTATTTATAATGAATTCATGTATTTTTGAAAGTTTGTATATAATAGTGTTAAATTGGAAATATTTTGTATTTTAAGTAAAATAGTTAATTAACAATGATATTATAATAACTCACAGACATTGTTTTATTTTATATTTAATAATGTAATGAAAACTATTTTTTGATGGACAAATAAATTGTAAAATTATTTATGTTCCTCATGTTGTTGTATTTTTGCAGTTAATTTCATTTGAAAATAATTCATGCAAAATTATTAATATGATTATAAAATGTTGTAATATTTATGTAAAATAGGTTTTTTTTACTCATATTTGTCAACATTTACAATAAATCAGTTAACCAAATATTGCATGACCAAAAATAATTAAAAGATTTTTAAAAATGTGTCAAACAATAATGCGAGTGACTCGCTGTCGTGACCCCTGACGGGACAAGCCGAAAGTCACAAGAACAACATGTATAGGAAAAAAATGCATGAATTTGAATTCACCAAATTTAAGTAAAAATGGCTAAGTTGATAGTCAAGTTTATTTGTAAAGCCCTTAATCACCAAAATGTCAACATATGTAAAAAAAAAAAAAAAAAAAAAAAAAAAAAAAAAAAAAAAAAAGAGAGAAAGAAAGCCTACATGGATTTTCCAATACTGGAAAAACATGTCAGGACTCTTATCATGTAAATGCTGGGCGTGCCGATTAAAGAACAGAGCGGGCCAAACATTGCCCTGTGCCGGTCCAGTGAGGTGGGCTCACTGTCGGATGTTGGTCACGGCCATTTTGTCCCCATTTAGATTCTGGCGTACGGCGACATGAATCACGAGTGGGTGGGCAACGACTGGCTGCCCAGCCTGGGCCTGCCGCTGTACCGCAGCTACTTTATGGAGTCGCTGGTGGACGCCCGCATGCTGGACCACCTCACTAAGAAGGAGCTGAGAGGACAGCTCAAGATGGTGGACAGCTTCCACAGGTGAGACCTGGCGGAGACCATCAGCTCATAGATGCTCGGAAGAAACGTGGGGTACATTTGGCAAGCTCACCTCTAAAAATCTGTATGACATTTTCCAATCATGGCAATCCATGGAGAGCTGAAACGGTGATACCCATTTCTCAACATTGTTGATGGATGTCCCATGATGTATCATTGGGTCCGACAATGTCCCCATTATGTCCCATTATGCCCCATCAGGTCCCGATACAGCGCGTACGCAAAGTATTCAGACCCCCTTAAATTTGTCACTCTTTGTTCTATTGCAGCCATTTGCTAAAATCATTTAAGTTCTTCCCCCCCCCCCCCCCCATTAATGTACATACAGTACCCCATGTTCACAGAAAAAAAAACTGAATTATTGAAATGTTTGCAGATTTATTAAATATAAACTGAAATATCACACAGCTATAAGTATTCAGACCCTTTGCTCAGTATTTAAGCGAAGCACCCTTTGGAGCTAAAACAGCCAGGAGTCTTTTTGGGAATGAGGCAACAAATTTTTCACACCTGGATTTGGGGATCCTCTGCCATTCCTCCTTGCAGATCCTCTCCAGTTCTATTAGGTTGGATGGTGAACGTTGGTGAACAGCCCTTTTCAGGTCTCTCCAGAGATGCTCAATTGGGTTTAAGTCAGGGCTCTGGCTGGGCCATTCAAGAACAGTCACGGAGTTGTTCTGAAGCCACTCCTTCGTTATTTTAGCTGTGTGCTTAGGGTCATTGTCTTGTTGGAAGGTGAACCTTCAGGCCAGTCTAAGGTCCTGACCACTCTGGAGAAGGTTTTCGTCCAGGATATCCCTGTGCTTGGCCGCATTCATCTTTCCTTCGATTGTCGTCCCGTCCCTGCAGTTGAAAAGCACCCCCACCGCATGATGCTGCCACCACCGTGCTTCACTGTTGGGACTGTATTGGACAGGTGATGAGCAGTGCCTGGTTTTCTCCACACACAGCGCTTAGAATTAAGGACAACAATTTCTGTCTTGGTCTCATTAGACCAGAGAATCTTATTTCTCACCATCTTGGAGTCCTTCAGGTGTTTTTTAGCAAACTCCATGGGGGCTTTCATGCGTCTTGCACTGAGGAGAGGCTTCCGTCGGGCCCCTCTGCCATAAAGCCCCGACGGGTGAAGGGCTGCAGTGACGGTTGACTTTCTAGAACTTTCTCCCATCTCCTGACTGCATCTCTGGATCTCAGCCACAGTGATCTTTGGGTTCTTCTTTCCCTCTCTCACCAAGGCTCTTCTCCCCCAATTGCTCGGTTTGCCCAGACGGCCAGCTCTCGGAAGGGTTCTGGTCGTCCCAAACGTATTCTGTTGAAGGATTATGGAGGCCACTGTGCTCTTAGGAACCTTAACTGCAGAAGAAATTGTTTTGTAACCTTGGCCAGATCTGTGCCTTGCCACAATTCTGTCTCTGAGCTCTTCAGGCAGTTCCTTTGACCTCATGATTCTTATTTGCTCTGACATGCACTGTGAGCTGTAAGGTCTTATATAGACAGGGGTGTGGCTTTCCTCATCAAGTCCAATGAGTATAATCAATGCGGATGCACGTAAAGAAACCTCACGCTCCCATTGTAAGACGCAGTGACACAATGGCAGCGTGGGATCGATCCCCGATGGGGAGGGGTTGTCAACGGCGTGCAGAAAAGTGTCACCGGTTCCACCTGATTGGCCGACTGTCGTATCCCCAACATTGAGTACTGTATCGTTCACATATATATATATATATATATATATATATATATATATATATATATAAAATATGAGAAGACACCGCTCGTGGAATTATGTGCACGTTTGGCTGATGCTGTTGTGCGGGCCAATGTCACGCTGACTTCAAATTGATCCCGAGGACCGGACGAAAATGCCGGCACGCAGGCCAGGAGCTTGACATGTCTGCCCTATCACATCGTGTTTTATTCCATAATGTCCGTTAATGTACACTTTGTGTCTCTTCATGTCCCATCATGTCTCCTCTTGGGTTTCATCATATCCAATTATGTGGCATTTTGTACAATAATGTCCAATTTTTGTCTCCTATTGGGTTTCGTCTTGTCCATTTACATCGCAATTTATGCCACAGGGTCCAACTGCATCTGACATTTTGTCCCACAGTATAAAACGTTTCCCATATCGTGTCTCACTTTGTCCGATAATGTATGGGCTGAAATATGTGCCGCCCGCAACGAATTTGAATTGCTGCGTTGGCGTAATTGCATTTAAAAACCAAATTTGAAAGACATAATTTGAATGTGTATTCATCTGAATCATTGCATTGAACAACTGAATCTGAGTCGTGTCATTTGAAATAGATTTTATTAGTTTGGAACAAAAGTCCAATGAACTTGAAACTGAATGTAAGATTATAAAACGTACAGTGCTGTGAAAAATGATTGGCCCAAAAATGTGTTTCCCCACTTTAATGTTTAAGATCATCAAACAAATGTAAATATCTGACAAATACACCACAAGTGAACTTCAAATGCTGTTTGCAAATGGTCATTTCATTTATTAAGGGAAAAAAAAAAACTATTCAAAGTTACTTGGCTTTGTTTGAAAACGTAACGGCTCCCGAAAGCTCATAAGTGGTTGGGCCATCCCCAGCAGCAACGAGTGAAATTAATGTTTTCTAGAACTGGCAATGAGTCTTTCACAACTCTGTGAAACAATGGTTTGAATTCAGCAAAAAAGCATCAGCGACCTTTTTAAGGTCACGCCACTTCATTTCAATCAGCTTCAAGTCTGGACTTTAAATAGGCCACTCCAAAACCTCCATTTAAAAAAAAAAAAAAATATATATATATATATATATATATATATATATTTTTTTTTTTTTTTTTGAGCCATTCAGAAGTTGACCCGCTGGTGTGTTTTGGATCGTTATCTTGCTGCAGAACCCAAGTGCGCTACAGCTTGAGGTCACAAACTGATGGCTGAACGTTCTCCCTCAGGATTTTCTGTTAAAGAGCAGAATTCATGGTTCCTTCAATCACAGCGAGTTGTCCAGGTCCCGAAGGAGCCCAGCAGCCCAAGAGCGTCACACTGCCACCGCCATGTTTGACCACCATTTACGCCAGGTGTAACGAGACACACACCTTCCAAAAAGCTCAACGTTCATCTGGTCAGTCCAGATGAAATTCTCCCAAAAGTCTTGAGAATCATTCAGATGTTTTTTGTGCAAAGGTAATACGAGCCTTTATTTTCTTCCTTGTGTTATATTTGTCTGATATTTACATTAGTCTGATGATCTGAAACATGAACGTGGGGAAACTATGCAAAAATATAAGAATTTGAGAAGGGGGCCAATACGTTCTTACGGCACTGTATTTCCATTTCTCCGAAAGTGTATTTGATCGTCAATGAAAATTCAATTGTCTGTGTTTTCACATATCAGTTCTCTCAATTAAAATTCGGTTCTACAAATTCAATTTTAAATTTGCTGTAACAGAAATTCCGGGTACGTTAGGAATTGCAATTGATCGCAGCTACACGGATATCCTCTTTGGCAAATCGGCAGCTTGGTGCTGTTTCGACCTCCGGGCGGAGTTCAATACCTGGATTTGTCGGAATTGGAATTGAAAGAACTGAATGTAAAAATGCATCGAGTTGAATTTCCAGCGGTGGCACGGTGAAGGACTGATGAGCACATCTGCCTCATCGTTTTGAGGACCAGGGCTCAAATCCCGGCCCCGCCTGTGTGGAGTTTGCATGTTCTCTCCGTGCTTGCGTGGGTTTTCTCCGGGTTACTCGGCACGCCTGGTGAAGTGAAGACTCTAAATTGACACTGTTAAATCCCAATATGTCCCATTTTGGCCTGTACTGTCCTATAATGTCCCCGAGTATGTCACATCTTCTTCCATAGTGTCCCATAATATCCACGATTGTGTCTCCTCATGATGTAGCGTAGTGTCAGCCGCGGCTCCTCCGCTAACGTAGCCGCAAAAGGCAGAAGAGCGATACCCACTCGGGCGCGTGTGCCCGGGCCTGCTCACGGGGTCGGGCCATTCAAAGGGGTGTCAAACGGTATCGAACACCACCCTGTGACCTCTTCACCTTTCACCTCTCCCATCTGGTCTGGCAGGGTGAGTTTGCATTACGGCATCATGTGCCTCAAGCGCCTCAACTATGACCGCAAGGAGCTGGAGAGGCGGCGGGAGGAGAGCGCACACCACAACAAAGGTGAGACATTGGTTTATTATGACCTTTGAATTATGAATTGTTAAGCAGTATCGAGCATGGAATCGGACCTTATCGGATCTTATCAAGTCCCAACCCTAGCATCAATTTCTTTGGACTTTCAATTGCTATCAAAATTTGTAGAGAAATATATATATATATATATATATATATATATATATTCCACATCATATTTATGACTAAATTATTTGTTTCCAGATGGCCATCATGTTTAGCGCTTTGATGTCGATTGTATCATTGTTAATTGTTTGTAAATGCTATTGAGTTCACTTTCGATTCAGCCCCTTTCACATTTTGAACAAAACAGACTTTCAATTTGTTGATAAAATAACAGATGGCGTTGGGGTACTGACCATTCGTATCGATTTGTGACAAGATTGTAAATTGACCATATTTGGACATACAAGCTGAATATATTTTAAGGTTCTTTCGGTTTTATTTCGTTTTTTTTCTTATTTCAACTTTAAGGATACAGTTTAAGGATATTGAAGGAGAAACACTGCATCAACCAGCGACGCTTCTTTGTTTTTCCTGTTTTCATGTGCATTACTGCTGCCACTTTTTGGCAATATAAATGTTGAAGAAAGACAATAAGAATTGCCAAATAAATCGACTCTTCTTTCACGCAGAGATCCCCCCCCCCCCCCCCAAAAAAAGTTGATCTAGGATTAGCACACTTTGCTTTTCACACAAAACCCAGTGAAGCAGGATTTCCCACCCGCTAACAGTCCTGGCATGCACGTTACAGCGTTTTCACCGGTCGCCTTACATTCTTCCTTTTACCCGGTTCCCCCTTCTTTTCCAGACGTGATGGTGTGGTCCAATGAGCGCGTGATGTGCTGGGTGCAGACGGTGGGCCTGAAGGAGTACGCCGACAACCTCCGTGAGAGCGGCGTCCACGGCGCCCTGCTGGCCCTCGACGACACCTTCGACTACACCGACCTGGCGCTGCTGCTGCAGATTCCGAATCAGAACACGCAGGTAGATGGATGAGGCAGCCGTATTGCATTCACACAATAGCGCACGTCAAAAGAAATAGTGTTATTTCTGAGATATGAAAGAATATGTATGAATTGGTGAAAGTGTCGGAACTGTTGCCTGTCTTTAACATTATTACGATTGCAGAAAGACAAGAGTGTAATGCGTTTAATGAGTCGTTAGGATCATTTATGCACTTGTATCTGCAGACTTTGAAGGGCAACGCATGTAAATTGCACAACTTACACGATTGTTATGAAGCTCTTTTGTCTTTACTGTGAAGCACTTTTGTCTTTGCCGTGATAAAAAGAAGTGTATTTCAATGGGCCACCGCCATTTGCTCTGTCAATAAGGATTGCCTTTGCAATGAATGTCTCAAATTTGAAATCGTCAGTAACGTTTTGAAAATACGACTTTAGTGTGGCTGTTTAAGTATGGGAGACATTTACCCATAAGGCCCATGGTGATATCCGTCCATCCATCCATCCGTTTTCTGAGCCGCTTCTCAGAAGCAGAGAGGCAGTGTAGGGCAAATGTAGAGGTGGCAAAGGCCAAACGTGGCATATAATGACATGTATGCCAGCTTGGACACTAAAGAAGGAGAAAATTATCTATACAGGTTGGCCAGACCTGGATGTGCAGCCGGTTAGGGTGATTAAGGATAGAGATAAGTCATGTGCTGGATGAATGAGGAAAATGAAAGAGAAAGAAGAGTAGAAGAGGCAAGTGTGGTGGACCAGGAAGTGGCAATGATTCGTAAGGGGGGAGTTAGAAAGGCTTTAAAGAGGACGGAAAATGGAAAGGCAGTTGGTCCTGATGACATTCCTGTGGAGGTCTGGAAGCATTTAGGAGAGGTGGCTGTGGAATTTGTTGACCAGCTTGTTCAATAGAATTCTTGCGCGTGAGAAGATGCCTGAGGAACGGAGGAAAAGTGTGCTGGTGCCCACTTTTAAGAACAAAGGGTGATGTGCAGAGCTGTGGGAACTACAGAGGAATAAAGTTGATGAGCCACACAATGAAGTTGTGGGAAAGAGTAGTGGAGGCTGGACTCAGGACAGAAGAGTCTCTGCTAGGATGAAGGGCAAAGTTTAGAAAACAGCGGTGAGGCCAGCCACGATGTACGGATTCGAGACAGCGGCACTGAAGAGACAACAGGAAGCGGAGCTGGACGGAGGCGGAAATGAAGATGTTGAGGTTCGCTCTCGGAGTGACCGGGTTGGATCAAATTAGAAATGAGCTCATCGGAGGGACGGCCGAGGTTCGATGTTTCGGAGGCAAAGTTCGAGAGAGCAGACTTCGATGGTTGGGGCACGTCCAGAGGAGAGAGAGTGAATATATTGCTGGAAGGATGACGAGGATGGAGCTGCCAGGCGAGAGAGCTCAAGGAAGACCAAAGAGAAGGTTGATGGATGTCGTGAGGGAAGACAAGAGGGCAGTTGGTGTTCGAGAGGAGGATGCAGGAGATGGGATGATGCGCTGTGGCGACCCCTAAAGGGACAAGCCCAAAGGACAAGAAGAAAATACTGTAGAGTATATATTAGTGCTCCGACTCGCCCCCTAAAGCCCTCATCGATGTTCTTGTCTTTGGCAAGCGGTGATTGAATCGATTCGAACTCTTATTCCTTCTATTATTCAAAAAGAATAGTCCAACAAATGAAAAATCCAATTTGTTTATTTCATAAACTCTTGAGAGCCCCCTGTGTACGTCCCGTCCCGTTCGCAGTTTTTTGAGGTCGCAGATGTAGTCACGACGGAAAGACACCGAGCACCTTTTTTTTTTTTTTTTTTTTTTTTTCCCCCCTCCTATTTGTCACATAGAGGCTACTGATGCCTGTGTAGCTTTTGTGACATACGACGCTGCTGCCGTCACTCATGCACACACTCCGTCCTGCAGGCTCGCCAGCTCCTTGAGCAGGAGTACAACTCGCTCATCGCCATGGGAACCGAGAGGCGGCCCGATGAGGTCTGTCAAACATCCGCACGCACGCACACAAGAAACACGTGCACACAATAACCACGCGCGCGCGCGCACACACACACACACACACACACACAACTGCTGCAGGCAAACAAAAAACACAACACATACACGTACACAAAAGGGCCCCTCACTCAAACACAGAAGCACACACACGTCGAGCGTGCGTTTTCGGTGTGCCCTGGCAGGACGGCACCAAGACGTTCACGCGCTCTCCTTCCTGGCGCAAGATGTTCCGCGAGAAGGACCTGCGGGGCGTTACGTCGGACTCGGCCGAGACCCTGCCTGCTAACTTCCGTGCCTCCGCCATCGCCACGCCCTCCGTTACCCTCAGGAAGGTCCAGAGCGACGGTGAGTGGCCGCCCGTCCACCCGCCCGTCGTGCCCTCGCCCGCCGCACCTTGCCGACCCCGCGGGGCGAGGCCGCTTTGAGCTGCCATTCGGGGCGTGACTCGTTGTCAGGCAATGACGGGAATCGGGCCTCAGGGTCTTCAAGGAGCTTGTTACAAACTATTATTAGGCCTCTTTAGGTTTAGCGTTATTTCCTTGGTAGGACAAGGAAGAGACTTCCTAAAAGGATGAATTACGATGTGAATATGAAATGATGAAATATGATTAATGCCATAGGATATAGGTAGGTAACACGAGTTCACATGTTTTGTGTTCGTCTGATATTTACATTTGTTTGTTGATCTTAAACGTTTAAGTGGGGAAACGATGCAAAAATATAAGAATTTGAGAAGGGGGCCAATAGTTTTTCACGACGATGTAATTACTTGTTACCCCGACGTCCTTACAAGCAAAAACAAGGCTCTAAGAAGTTTCACCTGCGCTGCGCAGTATGCAGGTATTTCTTTCACAGTCACACTGGATGAATTTTTGGCTAAAAAGTTACTGAATCGATTTTCAACCATTGAATCGTTTTGGATTGTAATCATTGTAAATGATCCACGAATCATGATACGAATCGAATCGTTGCTAAAACGAATCAATACACCCTTACCCTGTAGTTGCAGTATTTAACTTAGCACACACAACCCACTATGATTTTACGGTTATTTAGGTTTGATTTTAAGGTTTTATTTCATTTCAATTTATGATTGGATATTATATGTGTTTTAAGCTGATTTTAGGATATTTATGGACACAATTTTAGGATATTTCAGGAAATAAATTGTATTCACGTTTTTTATTTGAAGGATATTTTATTTATTTATCAGTTTTATTTTAAGGAATTCATCGATTTTAATTGGTATATTTTAAGCATATTTGAGAACACGTAATAGTTATTTCTTTGTATTTAATGCAAAACAATGCAAACACAAAGGGACTTTATTCTACAGATATTGAAATATATATTTTTGTATTTTATTTGGTCTTCTTTGATTTGATTGATTTTTATTTATTTTTTTAATTTCAAGCTAATCAAGAAACAATGCTTCAACGCTTTAAATTCAAACTTCTATTACAACGAAGAAAACCATGGAAAAATCTCGTTTATATCAAATCTGAGTCTTTCGGCGCATCTCTGTGGGTGCGGCGGCTCGTATTTGACTTCCTCGTGTACTGGAATGTGGCTGGAAAGTACACACTGCATGATAAAGTTCCTGTTGAGTTGCTAATCACACAAACACACACATTCACACACAATATATGTTCTCCGCAGCTTGTTGGAACATGCCTGCAGCAACACACACATGCTTATGTTCCCCTGGAATTGCGACAAAAAAATGGTACTTTTTCAAATATACGACAGGAAATGGGTTTTGAAGGTGGGTTCAAACCTAAAACTAACATTGAAAAGCTTGTTCAGATAAATAAAGCGTGTAAATAAAGCGAATAAAACTAAACATTGATTGAAGTAGTGAGTAAAGGAGTTAGTAGTGAGATATGAATCAGATTTAATGATCCTGAAGTGCCTGAAATGAACAAAATAATGCGAAAATGATGCTAGGTCAAACTGACCTGTTTTAAAAAAGTTAAAAAAATAATAATAATAAAAAAAAAAAAAAAGCTGTTTTTATGAAGGAAACATTGTTCTTGACTTAACAAAACTAAATTTGGATTGAAATGGTTCATGATGAAGTTAACAGCGGTTCCGTTATTGAGGTTCCGTTTTAATTTCTGACACCTTTGGATGGTTAAATATAAACTACATGAACTCGACCCATTTTTTAAAGTGAAAAATTATGATAAAAAAAAAACATGTTTTGAAACATGTTCTGCTTGGCTTAATAACACTATCTAGCCATCCATTCTCTTAACATCTTATTCAATGTTGAAATTGTGAGTAATGCACGTACTAATGCGACATGAATCATGTTTATTTGTTGTTTCTTTGTGACACTTTTGGTTTGCTTGGGTCAAATTGACACGGGAACGTTATTGTTGTTCGTGAGAAACAAAACACAACAGAAGGATGAGGGAAGTTTTAATGCCTCTCACTCACGAAATATGACCAACTCGGCTTTATTTATAGAGTACTTTAACAATAACCACAGCAGTAACAACGGGCCATACCACAAATTTAATAATAATTATAAAAGTAAATAAACCAGCATCCATTTTGAGAGAAGAGACAATGATCACAGCTAGCTCCAGCTCTAGGAAAATAGTAATTAGCCACTAAACAGCTACACATTGTACCTCTTTATTATTATTATTATTATTATTATTATTATCATTATCTGTTGAGGCATGCATTTTGAAAAAAAACTTGATAGACTTTCTGTAGCTAACTAGCAGCCAACTAACATTAACATTGTTCACGTCACTGTGGAAGGTGGAACTTATCGTACTAACAATTAGCTAGTAACCAGCGTCCATTTCGAGAAAACGTATTAAAATGACAGCTACCTCGAGCTATTCGCTAGCGTCCTGTGTCGAACTAGCAATTAACTACTAACTATCTGTTTTGAGAAAACATACAAAAATGACCACTATCTCAAGCTATTTCCAAGCTTTCTGTAGCCAAGTAGCAATTAACAAGTAGCTCGCTACACATTATACACATCTGTTGAGGTGTCCGTTTTGAGACAACGTACAGAAATGACACATAGCGTCAACTACCGCCTCGGTTTCTGTAGCTAAGTTGAAACCAAGTCGCGAGTTATCGACATTATTTACATCAGTAGTGTGGTTTCCATTTCGGGAAAATGTACAAAAATGATAGACGGCTACAACTACCGCCTGGTTGCATGGCAGTTAGCTACTAACTAGCGTCCATTTTGAGAAAACGTACTAAAATGACAGCTATCAATTAGCTACTAATTAGCTTGTTACACTTTGAATGGTGGATTTAAGGCTTGCGTGTCATCTTTTTGTCGGGTGTGTACATGTGTGCGTGCGTGCGTGCGCGTGTGTGTGTCTGTGTGTGTGGGGTGTGTGTGTGTGTGTTTGTGCTGTCTACAGCCAGCTCCGGTGCCCGGGGTGAATCCGCCTCCGTGAGGACGTACTCGTGTTGAGGGAGAGCAGCTGAGGTGAGGGAACGGCCGCCCATGCGCTCGTTAAAGCATTGAGAGTCCTTTCGTTAGCGCGGCGAGATGAGATGGCTTGCACATGTCTTTTTGTTGTTGTTTTTCCCCACTGCTAGTTAACACGAAATTGCTTTGTTTTGCTGTTGTCATTTCAAATAAAGTCACTTATTGATGGCTTTCCCATACTTTCTTCAGCCCAAAACATGGCCCCAGGAATTAAGGAAAAAATGTTCAGCCCCTAAATCCAGATTAATTTAGCAACATGAAATTTGGTAGACGTGTGTATCGTGAGTAGACCCACCAAAAAAGTCTCAAGAGAGTCTTGCACAAAAACATGAAGGAAGTCTGCTCTTTTCCTTGGAAGTGGCCATTCAGGATCCTATTTTCGCGACCGGCGTAAATTCGCCGTGGCGTGCGGTGCAGCAATGAACAAGGGACGAGTTAGACTGTCTTGGTAATTTCGTAGACCAGGGCAGCCTGGCGGATCCAGGAGTCACTGTGGGTGTGTTTGCAGCCGACTTCGTTCACCGCCAATCAACGCTTCTCCTCTCATTCCCTTTAAATGTGACGCATTTAAGCGAGCCTTGCGCTTGCACGACAATGCGAATCCGCAAACGTTTGCAACCCGCCGCAGGTGCGCCGTCTACAAAAGTAGAGCCATTTATGTCCAGTTTGGCCCTTTTTCCACGTACTCCTTCAAAGGAGGACTTTATTGCTTATTGCATTACTACCAAATTTGAACCTTGTACGGTATACTAAACAGACGGGCACGGCTAAATTGCAAATGATTGGAATTTTCGTCACTGCGTGTGGGTGGAGCATAGCGCCCAAGTTTGATGACTCGACATAAATCACATCCCTCCGAAAAGTTAACTCCACAAGGTCAGTCAAATGACTCACGCCGTTTGTCTCCACAGGGGCCACCGATTACACTGGGACCCTCCGACTCACTGAAGAATGACTCTAAAGAAGAAAAAAGCCCCCCCCCCCCCCCGCCCCACAACACACACACACTACACTCAACTTCTGGCTAGTTGTGCTCCGAGCATTCTGCAATAACACGAACAGGACGAAGGTGACCTGATGATTTGTTAATTTTTTTTCTCAGAGCAGGAAGTCAAAGTTCTCTCTCTGTGGCCCCTCTTTGTATGAATCCTCGTTACGCTAAGCGAGTTACGACGCCATTGTTGCCGTCAAGGTGGGGGAGGGGGGGGCGTGTTCATGTGGGAAGTAAAACATTTCGAGCGCCGGGCGGCAGACCACATCACAGCCACGCCGCTCGTCTTCGTCTTTTTGTCTCGAGCACCTTGAAAGCCGATCCGAAGTCCTTTGAATGCATCCCATAATGATATACTTGAAAGGCTCCGAGGAAGAGGGGGCCGGTCACACAGGCATCAGGTTCGACTGTTTCCTGACTCTTACGCAGAGAGCCCAGAAGTAGACCCTGTCTCAGGGTTCTGTGTGAAAGGCGCTGAAGGCAACTCGACAATTTGACAAACTGACACAACAGAAGTAGAATCAGCATTTGGCTTTCACACAGAACTCAGCGTTGTGGAATACTGAGGTTTCACACTGTTGACAGAAACAAAAAAAGCACACTTTGAGAGGAAGTAGCAAAGTCAAAATCGGTTCGGAAGGTACCAACGGTGACCCGAAAATGTACCCATCTTCCGAGGTATCGGAGGTGGGATGCGGATGCGTTTATGTGAAAGGGAATAAAGCTGGAGAGGGCGTGTGAAGTATAACACCTGTCACGCACTGCTCTGACAAGTACAGTGGGGCGAAAAAGAATTTAGTCAGCCACCGATTGTGCAAGTTCTCCCACTTAAAAAGTTGAGAGAGGCCTGGAATTTTCATCTTGGGTATACCTGACCTATGAGAGACAAAGTAAGAAGAAAAACAAATCCAGAAAAATCACACTGTCTGATTTTTAAAGAATGTATTTGCAAATTATGGTGGAACATAAGTATTTGGTCACCGACAAACAAGCAAGATTTCGGGCTCTCACAGACCTGTAACGTCTTCTTTTAGAGGCTCCTCTGTCCTCCACTTGTTACCTGTATCAATGGCACCTGTTTGAACTCGTTATCAGTATAAAAGACACCTGTCCAGAACCTCTAACAGTCACACGCCAAACTCCACGATGGCCAAGACCAAAGAGCCGTCAAAGGACACCAGAAACAAACGTGTAGACCTGCACCAGGCTGGGAAGACTGAATCTGCAATAGGTAAGCAGCTCGGAGTGAAGAAATAAACTGTGGGAGCAATTATTAGGAAATGGAAGACAGACAAGACCCCTGATGATCTCCCTCGATCTGGGGCTCCACGCAAGATCTCACCCCGTGAGGTCAAAATGATCACAAGAACAGTGAGCAAAAATCCCAGAACCACATGGGGGGACCTAGTTGAATGACCTGCAGAGAGCCGGGACCAAAGGAACAAAGGCTACCATCAGTAACACACTACGCCGCCAGGGACTCAAATCCTGCAGTGCCAGACGTGGTCCCCCTGCTTAAGCCAGTACATGTCCAGGCCCGTCTGAAGTTAGCTGGAGAGCATTTGGATGATCCAGAAAAGGACTGGGAGAATGTCATATGGGCAGATGAAACTAAAATAGAACTTTTTGGAAAAAACTCAACTAGTTTGGAGTTGAATCCAAAGAACACCAGACCTACTGTGAAGCATGGAGAGGAAACATCATCCTTTGGGGCTGTTTTTCTGCAAAGGGACCAGGACGACTGATCCGTGGAAAGGAAAGGAAAGATCTGCATGGAGGAATGGGCCCCAAATACCAGCAACAGTGTGTGAAAACCTTGGGAAGACTTACAGAAACCTTTGACCTCTGTCATTGCCGACAAAGGGTATATAACAAAGTATTGAGATGAACTTTTGTTATTGACCGAATACTTATATTCCACCGTAATTGGCTAATAAACTCCATGAGCGAACTCCTCTTTCACACCGGTATCTCGCAAAATGTACACATTAAAGGTGTATGAGTAGGTCCGTCCGCGCCGCGCACGCAGAACCGGATCAGACGTCGCATTTGTTGGTTTCTGACGACACAATTGCGATGACATCACGGGATCTATAGTATTCGCCTTTGCTGGATTCTGTGTGAAAGGCAAAGGCAGATAAAGACCATATTAACTCACGTTTAAGGTTTTCCAAAGCAGGTTTCCTCACATTCACAGCCATTCCCCCCTAAAAAATGTAAATAAAAGGTGTTTTGGGACTTTTGGGAAGTTGTTGAAAGCGGACTCCTCCGTTGGGATCTTTGGCGGGACATGATGGTGAAAGATGAATGACTGGAGGGGCCACATTTGAGACAAAGCATATTCAAAGAAAATGGGACAGACAGAAGCCGCTCATTTTACACACGCACGCCATAACAAAATTCTCTGGAAGGGGAGAGGGGGGGGGGGGGGTGAAGGGGTGAATCGGAAACCCAGGAAACGAAACCTTTAGCCTCCTTGTTTACGATGCATGTCTTAAAAAGAAAGAAAACAACAAGGAAACAAATAAAAGACGACCAGATATTTTTTAGTTTTTTTCCCGTCATGGTGAAGATAACAAGGCGCGGTTCCAAAATGAAAACTGACAAAAAGGGTTTGGGGGAGGGGGGGAGGGGGGGTGGGGGGGGGGGGGGGGTCAATTTGTAAAATGTGTTGAGATTTTTTTCAGTTGTATTTTTTATTTTTTACAATGACTATTTTTCTTTAAGGTATGTATTGGATAAATGTATGTACGTGTAAGTCCTTGTTCCCGCTCTGTCTCTCTCTCTCTCTCTCATTAAAGACCCATTCAGTTTGGAGCTAGACCGAATGGTCGCCAGTCCAAACACAAGGTGACCGTTCCACTCACTAGCGCTGCTGATCCGTGTCCACTCTGGCGACAGGTCGCGCAATGATCGCAGATTTCCGTGATTAAAGTGACCGTAAAACAAAACTGAAGATATCCTATATGGAAAATGAACAAATATGATAAAAGTGGTGATGTAACAAAAAAAAATAATAAAAAAAAAAATTAAAAATGAATAAAGCAATCCATGTAGATCTGCTCATCATATGAAAGTTGCTGTCAATTCTTACATGCTACATTATATCATATATCTATCGATCTCTCTCTCTATATATATATATATATATATATCAGGACAGGACACACAGAGAAGTCTCAAGGACCCAAAGTTGGAATTGAACTGGTCGTCGGCTTTTTGAGTGTAAAGAGGCCATTTTGGGTCAATTCCCTCAGTTGGTGCCCCCTGGGAAGTTGGGGGGGGGGGGAAAAAACAAAAAACAATGACACAAGTTTCACCGATCCACCTGAAATTCGGTGGCCATGTCTATCAGGAGCGGCAAGGTGGACGACTGGTTCGGACAGTTCCCGGTTCTGAGGACCAGGGTTCAAATTCGGCCTCGCCTGTGTGGATAAAACATGCACGGTAGGTCAATTGAAGAGCCTCAATTGGGAATGTGAGCGCGAATGAATGACTGCGTATTTGTAAATGGTAAATGGACTGCCACTTATAATAGCACTTGATCGGCACCATCACAGTGCCCAAAGCGCTTTACAAAGCCTCACATTCACCCAGTGCCCTGCGATTGGCTGGCGACCAGTCAAGGGTGTACCCCGTCGATCACAGTGAACGAACACTCGATGGCATTCATGAAGCGCTGTCATTTATTGAAAAAGATGGTCCCCGTCTGGTACAACATTCATACAAAAACCTCAGTACGGGGCGCCGCTTCTGCCGTGGAGAAGCGTGCTCACGCACCGCCGCTCTCCTATAAATATACAAGCGCCGGACATACATCCATACATCCATGCATACATACATACAAACGTACATACAGTGCTTAACAAATGGATGCCGATGGAAGCTTTTAGCCGCAGCTGCTCGAGATGAAGGGGGAAATCCCGAAAAGTGTCTTTTTATGTCTTGGTTACAATGTGAAATGAAAACTATTGGAATCATATTTTATTCTCCCCAAATTGTGACTTTTTTCAAATATTACACATTTTAAAATTGTGTTGTTTTTTTCAAAACAAATCTGGTTACATAAAAAAACATTCTTACCATATTAAACAAAATGTGTAAAAAAACATAATCAGTTAATATGATGTTGAAATTGTGACTTTTTTTGGTTATCTTTTATTGTTGTATTACAAACTGATTACTGTAATATGACAATTTTCTTGAAATAAATGCGTTTTAAATTTTTTATTTTTTAAAAAACAACTTTATTGTTTTAATACTTTTTTTCTGGTATAATTACATTTGACATCATGCTTACAAACTGCTTCTTTATTTGCTTGTCAAGCGACCATTTCTTTCTCTTAACAATATATAAGAATAAAATATTTTTATTTTTCAAATTAAAAATAACTAAAATTGTTCTCGTAAAATTACACCTTTTTATAGTAAATGTTCAGCATTTTCCATGTGAAAAAAAAATGCTTTTCCTGTAAAATTATAAACTTTGTTTCTGGTTATAGTAAATCATTTTTCTCATTATATTAAAGAACATACAGTAAAATAGAGTAAAAATGATGACATTTTCTCCTGATATGATTCAGTCTAATAAAATTGTGACTTTTTTTTTCTCTTACGATTACAAACGTATTCTTACAAAATGTTTTTCTTATTCAATGACACGCTTTCAAATAAAATATTTTTCTCATAGTCAATGGTTAATTTAAATTGTTGAGTTCAATTTCCTGTATGCATTTATTATTTTTTTCTGGTACAATTACCTTTTTTTCCCCACTACAACTTTTTCTGTTCCTATGATTTTTGCATCTTGCAAAATTACTACTTTTAAAAAAAAAAAAAACATTTTTTTTCTTGACAATTTCTTGAGTTTTTTTCCTTCCACATTTGATTCTAACTGAAAATGATGACAACTATTTGAATAATCCATTTGTTAAGCACTTTATGTCCACATAGACAGATGTAGGAATATATTAATATCAAAGTCATACACATGCTTACGTACTAATAACTTAGGTTATGAAAGGTAAATCGTAGAAAAACATCTCTATATACTATGTTGTCATGTGAGGTTTTTGAGGTGTGTCGTATGGTTATCCCCGCCCCCTCCTGGCAAGCGCCTCGCGGGCCAGGATCTGATTGGCTCGGGAGAGCAGCACGCAAACGCAGGACGAGTCGATTCGGATCCACCTCCAACCTGTCCGGTTGTTGGCGTCCTTGGTGAGGGCGCGCACATACGACTTCTTGGCCTTGCACTCGCTCACCCACTGTTTCTTGTCCACGCCCAGGCAACCGGCGCCCGCCACCCCAGTGGGCTGGGACGCCCCCCCGGTGGCAGGGCCGTGGCTCTTCTGCTGCTCGGCCTGGCGGCAACGGGTCTCGTAGAAGTACTGCTTGAGCGGACCCGTCTGGGTCTGGATGTCCTGCAAGACGGTGACCGTCTGGCCCTGCGCGTCGATGGCCGTCGTCTTGTCCGTCACCCATACGCTCTCCGCCTCGCACACCGACTTCTCGCCCCGACGCCGGTCCATCGAATGCGAGCGTTTGTCCCTCCTGAGGGGACGGCCCACGTCGGATGCAAATCCCGACGCGTTGACCCAACTGAGGCTCCGATCCCCGTGGCCCTCCACGCGAGCGTCCTCCGATTCTTCTGCGTCGTCCTCCGGAAGGCCGCCTTCCAGCATGACCAGGAGGGGCGGGCGGTCTGGGGGCGAAGCCGAGGAGGAGAACAGGACCCGCGGGTGGCTGTCCAGAAACATCTCGTCCCTTTCCGGGAGGCCTTCCAGGACGCTCAACCTTGCCCCCGGGGTCCCATTGACCATGCCGCTCACTGGAGTCGGCGTCGCCCCCGTCGCCGTGGGGCCCCTCCTTGACGTGTTCCCGAACTGCTCCGTGGGAACGGTCGTCGTAGACCCTCTCTGAGTCCTCCGACCGGCGGATGCAGGATTTTGGATTATCTGGGTTTCCACCTCAGAGACTCGCGTGGGTGCGTTAGTCGAGTCCAGAAAACCGCCGCCCACCCTGGTGCGGTGCGGTCGACTGCCGCTCCTTTCCGGCGAGTTATCGGTGCGGTTCTCCAGTGCGGCCGTTCTGTAGTCCTTTTGCGAGGCATTTCCCCGGGAGTTGTAGTCCAGCGGGAGGCGACGCCGGTCGTCGTCCACGCTGGCGGCGGAGGCGATCCTGGACGCAGGCTTGTGAGGGAAGGGCAGGGCCGAGGCGATCACCATGGCAACCAGGGGAAGCCAGTGCATCACTCCCAGGACGTATCAGCTGGGTGAGCAAGAAAGAGAGAGAGAGAGAGAGAGAGAGAGAGAGAGTGAGTTACTTTGGGAATGTGCTTGCTGCCATTACGCTAAGTGGCTCAATTAAGATGTAAAAAGGGGGAGATTTTACGGGGGGGGGGGGGGGGGGGGGGCTGCGGCTTTACGAGCTCGAGCAAGAACGGCCCTTGCAATCTTGGCACAACCTGTGGAAAAAAAACGACAGGTCGCCCTCTGCTTCCTCAAAATGGAGATCCTGCACACTTAAAAGTCTCACACAAACACACTGACACGCGCACACTCAGTCTTTCACACACACACTCACACGACCTCACTTTCTCACACACATAGTAGTCAGACTTGCGTGCGCCACACACGCGCGCGCGCAGGTTCAAAAATGTTCCACGTGAAAGCCGCCAAGGGAACGCACACGCCTCCATTTGAACACCGCTTGTCACAGACTTTTTCAAAGTCAAATTGACATCGTTCCGCTGATTTCCCAGCACATAACTTTCATTATTATAATAAATAAATAAGTTATAATGGACATAAATTATCTGCAGATTTTCGCTATTTGCGGTTGAGCCCGGTCCCTATCCCCACTGTCGTAATAATTAGACAAATAGAGCACAAATAACTCATGAATA